>NC_059498.1:7543339-7841093 GCF_018139145.2 Gymnogyps californianus | reverse complement strand
CCATCTCTCCGGCTCGGAGAGCTCAGCTCTGAAATTCAAAACGTCGAGCAATGGCTCCCACAGGGAAAGTGCCAGCCCTGAAAGCTGTTGCAAGCCAGCACCGTGCCATGGAAGCGCTTTCCCAGGCCCAGCAACCGTGGGGCTCCGGGCTTCTCTAGCCACCTCACAGCATGGTCACCATCTCTCCGGCTCGGAGAGCTCACCTCTGAAATCGAAAACGTCCAGCAATGGCTCCCACAGGGAAAGTGCCAGCCCTGAAAGCTGTTGCAAGCCAGCACCCTTCCTTGGAAGCGCTTTCCCAGGCCCAGCAACCGTGGGGCTCCGGGCTTCTCTAGCCACCTCACGGCATGGTCACCATCTCTCTGTCTCGGAGAGCTCAACTTCACAGGGCCACAGGTGCTGACGGGAGCCTCCTGCAGCATGGGCTCCCCATGGCATCACAGCTTCCTTCTGGCACATCGACCTTTTCCAGCGTTGGGTCCTCCACAGGCTGCGGGTGGATGTTTGCTCCATCGTGGACCTCTGTGGGCTGGAAGTGCACCGCCTGCCCTCCCATGGTCTTCACCGCAGGCTGCATGGGCCAGAGAGTGAAGAGATTAAAACATAGGGACAGGGACCTGGAACAAGAGAGTCTAAGAAAGAAAAAGTCTATCTAGAATACAGGGCAGAAATAGAGGAATTAAAAAATAGGGACATGAAGCCAGACAGAGAGAAGTGTGGGAGGTGGGAATTGTGAAGGTCTAAAGGGCACATGGGGAGGAGTTAACAAAATTGGGATAGAAAGACAGACAGATAGATGGAGAAAGACAAAAATAGCGATGGGTTGCAGGACAGAGACAGAGGATGAATAAAGAGGGACAGGAAACAGGACACAAGCATGAAGAGAAAAAGAAAACCGAGGGTAGAATGACAGAGAAAGAGGGGGACTTGGAGAACTAGAGAGGGAGATGTGCAAAGAAGTGAAAAAAAATGACAGCAATGATAGAAAGAAAAGGGGGGGGAGACAGGGAGAGGCAGGGAGGGACTGGGATGCAGAAGAGGGGTGACATGGCCCCAAGGGTCCAGGATTCACCGCAGCTCCCTCTGTCAGAGCTGCTGGGACAATTTGACAGTTCAGACGTGTCTTTCTCCATCTCTCTCTCCCTCTGCGTCCTCCTTTCCTCCTCTGTAGCTCCAGTCGCTTGACTGTCATCCACCTAGAAGATTAGATAGGTGTCTTACAGCTCTTACAATATGAGGCTTCCCAGATACGTAGCCTCACATGAGCACACACTACATGGCTGTAGTGTGCTTTTGGTTACACCCACAGACCCTGCGGTGCACACTGGTGATCGGATCTGCTGAGGACTACACTAGAGGGATCCTTCCTCACCCGGAGAGGCAGGCTGTCCCCTGTCTGCAGCTGGAGGATCCCCTTTAGTTTATTCTTCAGCTGCTTTACCTTTTTCTGGCCTCTCCAGCTTCAGCCACAGCAGCTCCTGTCCACAGCCAGTAAGCGCTCCAGCTGTCCCTGTTCGCCCATGCCGCTCAGAGAACGAGGCCAAAGGCAACCCACCCAAACCTGAGCCAGATGCAGTCAACAGCATCCGCAGAGAGGAACCCACAACTGAGGCCTCAGTGCTGCCTCTGGGAGAGGGAAAGAGCAAGCAATTGTTATCCACAGGGATTACTGTGGCTCCCCTCAGGCAGGAACCCCTCCTTCTGCAGAAGCTTCTGGAGACGCCGCTCTTTCCCCAAACTGATGCTAATGGCACCTGCATTGATGGAGAATAAAGCATATTCAGGGGGCGGCTTGCTGCCGTGAGGACAGGGTTTGGGAGCAGCCTGTGGCTATGGGACAGGCTTCAGGGAAGGTACCCAGAGAGGTGGGGGCAGCCATCTGCCCCTCTTCCTGCTTCCTCTCCACCAGCTCTCAGAAAATCCCTGGGAACTGCCCTCGTGGAGCCTGACTCCAAGTGACCATCAGCCTGTTGCACCAGTGGGTTGGAAACATCTTTGCAGCTCGTCAGCACTCTCAGGCAGGCATGCCCCAGCAGCACCATCCCCTGGGGCTGCAGCCCTGTGATAGAGAGGGGCCATCCCCATCAGCCCCACTGGCCCCCCGGGGCTCTTCCAGCCCCAGCCCACAGCTGCAGCCATGGCCCCTTAACACCCACTAGGTAACCCGCTCCCCTGGACTGGGTGACAGCCACTCACCAAGTACAAAGGCCTACAAACACAGCCATGAGTGCAAAGGAGGCAACGAGCGTTTATTCGTTAATAAGTCCCAGGAGCGAGTTTGCTCTGGGGCTCGGTGCCTATACACGCACCCTTCCTCTGGGACAACTCAGCAGTCATTAGTGGAGCAGCAGAGACAGAGAAGAAAAATACAGCGATGAGGAGCAGAACAAAGGAACAGAAAGAGAAAAATAAGATGAGAAGGACTGAGGAGCAGAGAAAGAAAGGTACAGGGATGTGGGAAACTGTGGCAGGTCCGCAGATCCCTTGACAGAAGAAGGAGTTGACCTAGACCAGATCGTCGTGTTCCCGTGAGAACCCCAGAAAGAAGAAAAGTAAACAACTTGCAGGAATTGAAAGAATTCATGAAGCCGTAAGATAAGGAACTTGGACGAGATAGAGATTGACGCATACAACTGTGGCCAATGGTTGATTGTGTATATGCAATAAGTGCCAATGATATTGAAACACATATATGCAGAAAATATATAAAAGTCAGCTGTGTAAAACAATAAAGAGATTGCTGAGGATGCTGAGAATGCTAAAGAGAATGCTGCTTGATCTTCTCGTATGTTGTGTCCGTCTCAACAGCGACACAGGGAAAAGGCCAGTGAGATGGAGAAATCAATAAAAAAGGGATGAGGAGCCCTGCAGGGACGTGGCAGAAGGAAACCAGGGTCAGGGAGCAGGCCAGAGGGAAAGAGACAGCAAGTGATGAGCAGGGAGCAGAAGAGAGCAAGAGCGAAGTTGAATGAGAGGAATAAAGGCGGCGGGAGGGAGAGAAAAAGCCAGGGAACAAGCCAGAGGGGTTGAGGGGGGGGGAGAGAGAAAGAGAGAGATGAGGACAAAGAAATGGAGGAAGAAAACCCAGTGCTGGAGTGCAGGATGAGAGAAAAGGCCAGGGATCAGGACAAGGGGAATAACGGGAGAGCGAGCTGGGCAGGGGGCTATAGCGAGAAATGAGGGGACAGGCAGCGGTATGGAGCTACCCAGAGAAAAGGTGAGGGGGAGGACAG
This sequence comes from Gymnogyps californianus, assembly GCF_018139145.2. NCBI lineage: Eukaryota > Metazoa > Chordata > Aves > Accipitriformes > Cathartidae > Gymnogyps > Gymnogyps californianus. Next base: position 7,837,860 of record NC_059498.1, on the reverse strand, counting down.
AGAGAATAAGAGAAAAGGGCCAGGGAGCAGGGCAGAGATGGAGAAAACTCCAGAGATGGATCCCCATCCAGAGGTGGGGGGTGTGGGCAGCACCCACAGGTGCGCGGGGAAAAGCCGGGCTGGTGAGTATGTACTGATCATCACAATACACATACCGCAACATATCTGAAAAACAAAAATCCCAAATTATACTTCAGCTTCTTAAAAAATAACACAGAATAAAGTAGAGGAATTCAGTCAGCATAAGAGATAGGATAGTAGTTGAGCTAAAGGAGGATTCTAGGTAAACAAGTCAGCTCCAAGTACAGTAATATGAAGAATTAAAATCAGTATTAAGACTAATTGATACGATTTTGAATACAGCATAAAAGTAAACACTCTCACTGGTTTTGGAAAACATCTCATCTCTTCCTTACAGCACTGCTGCAGGGAGATAACCCTGTGAGGCTGCAGGACAAGGTTGTACTGTCATCAGAACCTACACTTACAGATTCACCACAACAGCTTGCACTGCTGCTGGTCAATCTTGCTTGCCTGGTCAATGAAATTGGAAAAGAAGCGTAAAACTTTAAAGAGTAAAACAAAAAACAATCAAGAATAAACCTCAGTAATTCACTTTATACTAAAAAGGTGTGCGTTTATATACATCCAATAAAAATGCTTATACCATAAAAGTATTAGATTTTCTTTTTGCATTAATTTAGCTTGCATACCTGTGAATTGATACCATTAAATTATCTATCTCCAAAATACACAGCTATGATTTGACTAGGGTCTTTTTTTGTGTGTTACATAATTAGTAGGGACATCTGGCCAGCTGCACTGCCCAAGAAAGCTGCTACTGAACTGCCAGGGAAGTGTGCCATTGAAAGCAAGACAGAAATAAAGTACTTAGAGCACTCCATCAAAATATCGGGGAAAAAACCCTGTAACATTCAGTTGCCTCTCTTTTTAAAGATTTAGAACAAATACTTAACTGCTTAAGTACACCTAATAAATTATACACTACAGATATTTGGCAGTTACACTTTAAACAATGCCAGTCAATTTATAAGTTATACAATTTTAACTTTTTTTTTTTAAGTTTCATTTATGATAGAAGATCCCCAATATGGTTTTACTTTTGGGAAAAAAAAATTAAATGGCCCATGCTGCAATACATAAGGCTAGCAAAAAGGATTGGCAGATTTGCTAATGTTTTTAAACTGTACTGAAGCATACAGAGGAACATGTTTTTATGATCTCTCAACTGTTACAACTGAGAACCCAAAGACCAGCAATGCCATCGACTTTTGAAAGACATACTGTGCTTGGGTCTTTGGAAAGAAATTGACTTCTTGAAAAGTCTTGTTGCTGATGACTTCTACTGCCAAGTAGATCATCTCTGAAGATCCACTCTGATGGGAAGTTCCTAAAAAAGAAACTTCTTTGAATGAGAGAGACTTCTATTTTGGAAAATCTCTTCCAAACTGAAGTAAAAATTACACACTATAGGGCAGTGGTCCCTGATCCCTCAACTTAGCTTTCAGAGGGCTGGGGGTCTGAATCCATCCCCAACAAAAACCGCGTCAGCTAATCAGGATATTCCTGCAGTTGCCAAGTTTGTCTTCATCATCTGAAGAAAAAAAAAAACCAAACCAAACCAACAAACCACCAGTGCCAGCAGTAAGCATCACATCGGTTGACACAGACCTCTTCCTCAACACCCTCCTCTTCAAAAGCAAGATGGCCTTCCGCTCACCTGCTCCGCACTGATTCCGGTGTCGGACGCTGCAGCCATTATCGCTTGTGGCACCTAAGATACCAAAAGACAGAAAACTACTATTGCGCTTGTGAGAAATCACCAGCCCCGTGCTTCTCCTTGCTACTACCCAGCTTGCCTCAAATGCTCATGCAATTCCAAAGGCAGCCCACAAAGTGCCTGCAAAACCAAAAAGAAATGCTTAACTGAGCTGCCACATGATTCTCTGCTCTTAGACACCAACCTGGCTGACAACCGCCTCACCTTCTCAGACTGCTCATTGGCTTTGCCCCTCCAAGGCTGCTTGCGGTACCTGCAAAAACCAAAGCAAAAAGACACATGCTGAGATACTGCCTGAAACCGCAGCCTGCCTATGCCAATTCCCATCTCCCGCTCCTTTACCCCGGCTGCTCACCTGTCCGGCCTCTGCCGTTTACAGGTTGCCACGTTGAGGCTCAGGTATCACTTGTAAAACACAAACAACAGAGGATGCTTACAACTTCACCAACAATACAACACCTGAAAAATAACTGCTACTTCAGCCCACTAGTCATTGCTCACCTTGCCCGAGTCAGCTCTGGTGCCGATATCCCACTTCACTCATCACTTTGCATCTTCAAAGTAAAAAACACAAGACCTGTAAGTTAGTTCTATAGCCACCAGTCACATCTTCTCTCCGACACCATTTGCCAACCCACCTTCTTATGGCGCTCCACTCACCTCTGCTCTGTTGCCCTTTGGAGCACGGCTTGTCCCTCTGCATCTGCAAAAGCAATATCGAACAAGTCACCTGGATGTCATGCAATAGCTTAACAAATCCAGAGGTCTCATTTCCATTTAGGAATACCGTCTAGATACCCTGCCCAGCACACGCTCGCATTTTGCGTAAAGGACCCCGTACCCTCTCTCTGCCCAAATGTGTCCTATCCTGAACTGCCCTCTCCACTGAATTTAAATGGAACTGTTCCCTCCATTGCTGACCAACCTTCTAACGGTGCTCTGCTCGCCATCTCCCTGCTGTGCACCTGCAGCAACAAAATAGACAGTCAACAAAGTCAACAAATACCTTAAACAGTAAACCGTCCCCATTCTGACTTCTTCACTCCACTAGCCTTGTCAATCTGTGCTTTGTGCTCCAATCTGCTATGCTGAGTCAGTTACATCAGCAAGTTCAAGAAAAAGAAAAACAGAATACCCAGAAGTATACTGTCCCTCTTCTTTCTCCCACCCCAATAGCCACATCCCAGACTCACCCTTTGCCCCAGCAGGCTAACACAGCTCTGCTCTCCTCCCTTGCCGCACTTCCAGGGTCAGTGGCTGCATCAGGCACCCGCTTGTATACTCGGTTGGTCTCTGATGCGTCAGGAACCATAACCTTTGATGCATCTTCCTGAAGCGGGCCGGGCAGAGAGGCACACAGATGTTATACACTGCTTTCTGAAAGAGAGAGCCCACCATGTAAAACAGACTAACAAATCCTTTTGACTGACTCACATACTCAGGCAACACAGAGACCCCAAAAGCACAAAACCCAAGCGATAGACCTCATCCCCCGTCACGGCCCACAACACTGTCTGCTCACCTTTGCTGTTGTGCCTAGCTCAACTGTCCTGCTGAGCCTAGACCTATTACTCGAACTGCAAGAGTAAGTCAAACCACACACTGACACACAAAAATTACAGTTACTGCCAGATGACTCAAATATAGGTAGAGACCTATAGAGCTCAAAAAGCCCCACAAACACCAAAAGAGGTACAGGTAGCGAACAACCATGGCTAGTGTAACAGACTCTCCCTTTATGGATAAATAACTCTGACTCCGTGAGCTGCAGCACGGAGAACCCCTCAGTAGACAGCATGCTCAAAGGAGAGCATTGACATAAACAGGACATGAGAAAGAGAGCCATGGGGACCTGAGTGTCAAGAGACCTGACTTTATCTGCAGGAACAAACAAAAGAAACCCTGCCAAAAAAGTTCTAATCAAAACCCAGAAAATAAGAAAAACCCAGAAAGCTCAAAAAGACAGGACACTGTGCCATGCAGCAATCAAGACTGCCCAACAAATGAAGCCATGAGGATGAGAGGTCCCAAACAGCTTAGCCAGCACAAAAGCTGCAACCAACCAAAGGAACAGCAGAGCACTGACACCACAGAAGCCCAGGAGCAGAATGAGCTGCCTAACAAGAGGCCTGTGGCTCATATATCCTGAGCCCTGCCCACCAACCTTCCCACAGTCACCTGGGAAAAGGGAGGGGCGAACCACCAGAAGGTATAAAGGTGGCCAGAGCAACAGCAGCAGCAGCGTGTTTTCTTATCTGCCTTAAGTTTACAGTATGTAAAGCACTGAACAGAGAAAAAGCAACCCTTACTGGAAATGACAATACCTGCTCTTTTACTACAACTACATCTATCATATCAACAATGTGATCAGGTAAGCATTTAAACTTAATTTTCCTGGGGTGTAGATAGAAAAAGATAGTGTCATACTAAGTTATGTAGGAAAGTAGTTCATGAAATGCAGTAATGATATTATTACCAAAAATCATGTGCTTTAGTTTCCTATTAAAAAACCAAAATGCTATGGCATAACACTTCATTTCTAGCAAGACCACGCATGCTGCCTAACTGCTACCAGAACTATGCTCTGGGTAGGACTGAATGACAGAGCAGAACTAGATCCTGTAAGAATCCCTTCTCAAAAATATCTCCAGTTGCAAAGCAAATTATTTAGTGTAAATTGCTGACGATTCAGAGTCATCTCGATGGTCTCTCCAAATGACTCCCTTAACAGAACTAGATAAGTCCCAAAGGACAGAAAACACCAAAAAACCATGAAAATACAAGAAATGTATCAGAAACTGTATGAAGCAGCCTAATTAACACCTAAGTAGCTAGAACAAAAATGAATTGCAAAACACAACAAAAACCACCCAGGGAGATGTGTTGATAAAAATAGATGAAGGCCGTTGCCTTCTCTGAAAAACTCAAGAGGAGATCTGAGCCAACGATAGACATCTTTGGGGTACCAGATACCGAATAGAAACATACTATAAGACGGAAAACAAACAGACTGCTGTGGAGCACGAAGATGGCTTTGGAAAAGGTTCTGACAGAACAAGAGGCATCGTCACAGGGATTAGAGAGGTCCCGAAGGGGCCAGAGAGACCAAAGAAGTCTCGGGGATGCAATGAGCTCAAAAGGGAATTGAACAAAGTACAGATGTCCTCAGGGGACCAAGATAAGATGCGGGGGGTGGGGGGGGAGACACACAAAATTTAAAAAGCAACAGGGTCCATGACAAACAGGAAAGAATTTAAAAAATAGGGATAGACAGCTTGATAAAAGCAGACATAGAAAGAAAATTTTAAAAGCAAAAAGGAACAAGGCAGAAGAGAAAAAAAATACAGAAATAGGGACAGAAAACTAGATAAAAGTAATCATAGAAAAAAAATTAAGGAATTAAAGGAGGAAAAAATTTTAAAAACAGGGACAGCAAACTAAGTAAATGGAGACATAGAAAGAAAAAAACCAACAGGGTACATGACAGACAAGAAAGAATTAAAAATAGGGACAGGAACTAGAAAAAAGCAGATGTAGAAAGAAAATTTAAAAAGCAACAAGATTAAGGAAACAAAGGGAAAATTAAAAAACAGGAACAGCAAACTAAATAAATGAAGACATAAAACAAAATTTTAAAAGCGACAGGGTACAGCACAGACTAGAATGAAACAAAAAAATGAAGACAGTGAACTGGATAAAAGTAGATGTAGGAAAAAAGAGTTAAAAACAATGTGACACAGGACAGACAGGCAATAATAAAAAAAATAGGGTCAGACATCTTGATAAAAGTAGACATAGAAAGAAAATTTTAAAAGCAACAACATAGAGGACCAACAGGAAAAAAGCAAATAATAGGAACAGAAAAATACATAAAAGTAAACAGAAACGAAAATTCAAAAGTGAAGACATTAAGAGAGGAAAAAATTTAAAAATAGCAAAAACCCCTAAATAGACAAAGACACAGAAAGAAAATTTTAAAAGCAACAGGGTACAGGACAGACTAGAATGAATTAAAAAATAAAGACAGCAAAGTGGATAAAAGTAGACATAGACAATTTATAAGCAACATAGTACAGGACAGGCAGAAAATAATTAAAAACAGGGAGAGACATCTTAGAATCATAGAATCATAGAATGGTTTGGGTTGGAAGGGACCTGAAAGATCATCTAGTTCCAACCCCGCTGCCATGGGCAGGGAACACCTTCCACTAGACCAGGTTGCTCAAAGCCCCATCCACCCTGGCCTTGAACACTTCCAGGGATGGGGCATCCACGACTTCTCTGGGCAACCTGTTCCAGTGCCTCACCACCCTCATAGCGAAGAATTTCTTCCTTATAGCTAATCTAAATCTACTCTCAGTTTAAAGCCATGACCCCTTGTCCTATCACTACCTGCCCTTGTAAAAAGTCCCTCTCCAGCTTTCTTGTAGGCCCCCTTTAGGTACTGGAAGGCTGCTGTAAGGTCTCCCCAGAGCCTTCTCTTCTCTAGGCTGAACAACCCCAACTCTCTCAGCCAGTCTTCATAGGAGAAGTGCTCCAGCCCTCTGATCATCTTCGTGGCCTTCCTCTGGACTCGCTCCAACAGGTCCATGTCCTTCTTATGTTGGGAGCCCCAGAGCTGAACACAGTACTTCAGGTGGGGTCTCACGAGAGCCGAGTAGAGGGGCAGAATCACCTCCCTTGACCTGCTGGTCACACTTCTGATGCAGCCCAGAATATGATTGGCTTTTTGGGCTGTGAGTTCACATTGCTGCCTCATATTCAGTTTTTCATCCACCAGTACCCCCAAGTCCTTCTCTGCAGGGCTGCTTAATCCACTCATCGCCCAGCCTGTATTTGTGCTTGGGATTGCCCCGACCCATGTGCAGGACCTTGCACTTGGCCTTGTTGAACTTTATGAGGTTTGCATGGGCCCACCTCTCAAGCCTGTCAAGGTCCCTCTGGATGGCATCCCTTCCCTCCAGCATATCGACCACACCACACATCTTCATAAAAGCAGACATAGAATGAAAATTTTGAAAGCAACAGAAAACAGGAAAAAATTTAAAGAGAGAGAGAAAAAAGAGATAAAAACATGCCTAGAAACAAAATTTCAAAGCAAAAGGAATTCTGAGAGTATAAAATTGAAAAATAGGGACATTGAACTGGATAAAAGTAGACATAGAAAGAAAATTGTAACAGCCATGGGGTACATGACAGACAGGAAAGAATTAAAAAATTACAAACAGGAACTGGATAAAGTAGATGTAGAAAGAACATTTTAAAAGTGACAGGATTAAGGAAATAAAGGAAAAAATTAAAAAATATGGACCGTGAACTGAAATGCAGACGTAGAAAGAAAATTTAAAAACCAGCAGGGTACATGACAGACAAGAAAGAATTAAAAAATAGGGATAGGGAGCTTGATAAAAGTAGACATAGAAAATTGAAAAAGCAACGGCACTAAGGAAAGACAAGAAATAATTCAAAACTAAAGTCAGCGAATGGGATAAAAGTAGACATAGAAAGAACATTTTAAAAGTGACAGGGATCACGGAAATAAAGGAAAAAAATGAAAAAATTGGGACAGCAAACTAAATAAATGGAGACATAGAAAGAAAATTTATTAAGAAACAAAGTAGGAGGATTGTAAACACGCTCAAGTGACTTGCAGCTGGGGTGTCAAAAAACACATATCATACTAATCGTTTAGTCTTGTGTGCTTGACAAGTAGAACATCTGTGTTTAGATAACATAGGCCTGTGATAGACTCAGAGGCACCCTATCAAACACGCTTGAGATTCCTGCCCTGCTGTGGGAAAGATGAAAGCACAGTGGTAAACTAGGCCTGCACAAATCCCTGAAAAATAGGCGCAAACAGCAGGTTCAGTGATCCTCTAGCAAGGACCGAGCTCCGCGGTGCCTGTGTTCCTGCTTGTGTACCTCTGCCTGGGTGCTGCTTTGGGGATCCCCCAGTTGGCAAGGTAACAAAAATAAATTTACTCTTCGCATTTCATCTGTGGTTTTGTGGTTGTTCCTGCATCCTGCCTGTGTTGGCTCACACAAAAACTAAAGAGCGAATGAGATAAAAGTAGAGATAGAAAGAACATTTAAAAAGTGATGGGGATTAAGGAAATAAAAGGAAAAAAAATTTAAAAAGGACAGCAAACTAGATAAAAGTAGACATAAAAAAAAATTAAAAGCCAAGGGATTAAGAGAGGAAAGAAGTCTGGGGGTTTTGGTCGACAGCTGGCTGAATATGAGCCAGCAGTGTGCCCAGGTGGCCAAGAAGGCCAATAGCATCCTGGCTTGTATGAGAAATAGTGTGGCCAGCAGGACTAGGGAACCGATCATCCCCCTATACTTGGCACTGGTGAGGCCGCACCTCAAATACTGTGTTCGGTTTTGGGCCCCTTGCTACAAGAAAGACATTGAGGTGCTGAAGCGTGTCCAAAGAGCAACAAAGCTGGTGAAGGGTCTAGAGAACAAGCCTTATGAGGAGCGGCTGAGGGAACTGGGGTTGTTTAGTCTGGAGAAAAGGAGGCTGAGGGAAGACCTTATCACTTCCTATAGCTACCTGAAAGGAAACTGTAGTGAGGTGGGTGTCAGTCTCTTTTCCAAAGTAACAAGTGATAGGATGAGAGGAAACAGCCTCAAGTTGTGCCGGGGAGGTTTAGATTGGATATTAGGAAAAATTTCTTCGCCGAAAGGGTTGTCAAGCATTGGAACAGGCTGCCCAGGGAAGTGGTTGAGTCACCATCCCTGGAGGTATTTAAAAGACGTGTAGACGTGGCGCTTAGGGACATGGTTTAGTGGTGGACTTGGCAGTGTTAGGTTTGTGGTTGGACTCGATGATCTTAAAGGTCTTTTCCAACATAAATGATTCTATGATTCTACCTAAAAAATAGCAACAGCAAACTAAAATGCAGACATAGAAAGAAAATTTTAAAAGAAACAGCACTAAGGAAAGACAAGAAATAATTCAAAAATAAGAGAGTGAATGGGATAAAATTTGACAGAAAATTTAAAAGGTGATGGGGATTAAGGAAATAAAGGAAAAAAAATTTAAAAGTAGGGACAGCAAACCAAATACAGACAGAGAGAAAATTTATAAAGGGAGGGCACTACGGAAAGACAAGAAATAATTCAAAACTAAAGTCAGCAAATGGGATAAAAGTAGACATAGAAAGAACATTTTAAAAGTGACAGGGATCACGGAAGTAAAGGAAAAAAATGAAAAAACTGGGACAGCAAACTAAATAAATGGAGACAGAAAGAAAATTTATTAAGAAACAAAGAGTACAGACAGTAAAGAATTAAAAAATGGGGACAGGGAACTAGATACACAGAGATAGAAACAAATTTTTAAAAGCAACACTGTAGAAGACAGAAAAGTTTTTAAAAAATAGGGATAGGGAACTCAATAAAAGTAGACATACAAGGAAAACTTAAAAAGCAGCAGCACTAAGGAAAGACAAGAAATAATTCAAAAATAAAGACAGTGATCTGGATAAAAGTAGACATAGAAAGAACATTTTAAAAGTGGCAGGTATTAAGGAATTAAAGCAAAAAATTAAAAAATAGGGACAGTGAACTAAAACGGAGACATGGAAAGAAAATTTAAATGTGACGGACTAGGGAAATAAAGGAAAAAAGTAGGGACAGTAAACTAAATAAATAGTGACATAGAAAGTAAATTTTAAAAGTGACAGTGTACATGGCAGACAGGAAAATTAAAAAATAGGGATAGGGAGCTTGTTAAAAGTAGACATAGAAGGAAAATTGAAAATGCGATGAGGTACAGGACAGACAGGAAAGAACTAAAAATAGGGACAGCAAACTAGAAACATGTAGGCATGGAAATAAAATTTTAAAAGCCAAGGGATTAAGATGGGAAAGAATTAAAAAATAGCGACAGCAAGCTAAACAAATGAAGACATAGACAGAAAATTCAGAACGTGAGGGCACTAAGGAAAGACAAGAAATAATTAAAAAATAAAGATAGTGAACTGGATAAAAGTAGACATAGAAAGAACATTTTAAGTGATGGGCATTAAGAGAGGAAAAAAAAATAGCAACAGCTAATTTAATAAATGGACACTCTGAGCGGTCCAGAGGAGTTGTAATAGGACTCAAGCATCACTACACGCATCTTAGGGGGGATAAAGGGTGGAGATAGTGCTCATGGCAGCAGTGAAGGTCCCCAAAATGGTCAGGAGGAAAGTAGAGGGATCCTAAGGGGGCAAGTGGGGCAACAGGTGCATCTGGGGCACAACAATAGCTTCAGGAGGGGGCTCTGAGCAGAGTACAAAGGGCTGAAGAAAGTGAGAGGACCAGTAGAGGAGCCCTAAAGGGGCAAAGCCAGTGTGCTTGGTGGTACAATGAATGCCTCAGGAAGGGTTCTAAGGGAACTAGAGGGGTCAAAAGGGGATTATAGAACTAGAAGAGGGCTGCGGTGCACAAGGAGGGTTTCAGGAAAGCTCCTGAGTATGCCAAAGAGATCCTAAGGGGCCCAGAGGGGCAACACATGCTTCAGGGGCATGAGTGCCTTGGGAGAAGTTTTGAGCCAGGTACAGAGGTCCTATGAGAGTTAGGGTGTCATTAGGTGGTCCTAGACTGAACAGAGGACAAGCAGCCTGCTCTGGGGAACAATGAAGGCCTCAGGCATAGCCCTCAGCTGCAAGCCTGTTTTGACCCAGCCATCGAATCACACAGAGCAGAGGGCAGCAAGAAGGGTGTCTCTCAAAACACTACATCTGGAAACAGATCAACACAGAAGAAACAACAAGGAATCACGAAGTCCCTGCCTTAGTAAAGAAAATGAAAGTGCTTCCAGTAGCTGATTAGAGGTGACTGGGGACTCTCTAGTACCTGGCACTCTTGCAGGCTCTTTGCACACAGTTAAAAGGTACCTGAACATGGTGATGTTGGAGCTGCTGTGGGGTGTGTGGGGCTGTTCCTGGGTGTCTTGGGCCATTTTGGGTGTCCATATACAACCACAGTGCTGTTCAAATTTCCCTGGGGACTTTCCCTTCTGCTGCCATAACAGGACAGTTTTGCACCATCCCCTCCTGGTATTGCTACTCCTCACAGCTGCTGCCTTCACAGCTCCAATCTCTGGCAAAGCCACCACTACCGAGAGCCCCCACCAAGCCCCGAACCCTCCTTGGCACCCTGTTGCAAATGGGGATGGCCCTAGCCCCTGGTTACAACCTGACTCATTCCCTTCTAGAACTGAGAAACACCCCCTGTTGCACACTGCAGGGTAGAAATGGGGGAATGTGTCCCCCGATGACTTATGTGGACTGGCACGTAAGCAACACCAGTGCACTAAGGAACAAACAAGCTGATTGACCACCACAGGGCAGAGGAGGCAGCGGTAGCTGGAACTACAGCTCCCAGCCTACCACAGAGTGCAACATAGCCAAGCCAATTCCCCGCTGGCAAACAACTACGAGTCTCAGCACGTCACAGAGCACATCAAAGCTGGTATGAGAAAATTACGCATTCCCGCATGCTGCACAGACCAACATGGCCGACCGGTAGCTTGATGCTGAAAGACTTCTACTCCCGGCATGCCCTACAGAGCAGCATGGTCGACCGGAAGCCCAGTGCCGGAAGACTTCAACTCCCGGCATGCCCCGCAGAGCAGCATGGCCGACCGGCAGCCCAGTGCCGGAAGACTTCTGCTCCCGGCATGCCCCGCAGAGCAGCATGGCCGACCGGAAGCCCAGTGCCGGAAGACTTCTGCTCCCGGCATGCCCCGCAGAGCAACATGGCCGACCGGAAGCCCAGTGCCGGAAGACTTCTGCTCCCGGCATGCCCCGCAGAGCAGCATGGCCGACCGGAAGCCCAGTGCCGGAAGACTTCTGCTCCCGGCATGCCCCGCAGAGCAGCATGGTCGACCGGAAGCCCAGTGCCGGAAGACTTCAACTCCCGGCATGCCCCGCAGAGCAGCATGGCCGACCGGCAGCCCAGTGCCGGAAGACTTCTGCTCCCGGCATGCCCGCAGAGCAGCATGGCCGACCGGCAGCCCAGTGCCGGAAGACTTCTGCTCCCGGCATGCCCCGCAGAGCAGCATGGCCGACCGGAAGCCCAGTGCCGGAAGACTCCTGCTCCCGGCATGCCCCGCAGAGCAGCATGGCCGACCGGAAGCCCAGTGCCGGAAGACTCCTACTCCCGGCATACCACGGAGACCCCACGTGGCCAATCGGACGCCCAGTGCCGGAAGACTACATGTCCTGGCATGCCGCGGGCTGCTGCCTTCTGAGAGGTTTAACTGTATGGGCCCACCCTCCCGTTCCCTTTCGTCCCACGCCTTCACCCGAGAGACCCGGATGCTCCCGCGGAGCTCAAATCACAGCGCCGGAATCGCCAGCACCGCAACCGGCCGTGGTTCAGGTCCGATGCTCCCCCTGCTGCCCCGCACCTTTCTGACACCGCCCATGCCTTGCCACGACCTCGAAGCGCCCCAGCCTATGCCCGTCCTCCCCCCTCACCGCGCGACCCTTGTCAGGGCTTTCCCCAGGATTCCCCTTTAGCATGGCCCCAACCTGACCCTGGTGGCCCCGCAGCCCTACTCTGACCCCAGAGTGAGCCCCAGCGCTCGGGCAGCCCCGCATGTATATGTGCAACACTACCACCCCCCCTCCAGCCCTGAGCCACCCATGACGCCGGCACTGCACTCTGCCCTCCTCGGCCCTAGTGTGGTTCTCCCTGGGCCCCATCTCGGTAAGCCCCCTTCTCTCCCCACACCCACTCCCCGCCCCTTCCCTGCATTTCTGTCACATTTCCTGGGACACTCCTAGTTGCAGGGACACCCCACACTGGCCCCATTCACCTGTTCTGCAGTAGCAGTCCCAGTGTGCGATGCCTCTGTTGTCCTGGAAGGGCCCAGGTGTGGTAGTGTGAACCCCACACTCATGGCAGTAACCGAGCCCGAGAGCCCCTGTCCCTGTCGGATGCAGGGGGGCCACTGCCATCGGCCCCACAGGGCATACCTGGCACTTCTCATCCCATAGCCCAGGCCCACAGCTGCAGCCCATAAAGAACACGGGCCATTGCTATCAGCCCTATCGAGGACAGCTGTGGCTGCTGGGGCAACAGAGGTGTGCTCCAGCTGCTGAGAGCAGCTTGCCAAAAGCTAAAGGGTTCTGGGCTGCACAGAAAGGAAAAAGGAGAACAAAGGGAGAGGTCTGAGGTGCAATGAAAGGAAAAAGAAAAAGAAAAAGGAAAACATTAGCAGGTGAGAGAGGAAACATAGGACTCTGGGGGCACAGAAAAGGCAAAGGCGGGGGGAGGAGGGGGGAGCTGGGCCACAAAGGAAAATAGATGACCCTAGAGCACACCAGAAAAGCACTGGGAAAACTCTGGGATGGGAGAAAGCTAAACAGGAAACATTGTGGCATGCTGCAATGCAAACACAGGGCCTTGGGCCACACAGAAGGACTTGAGGGCAAACCAAAATATGAATTCAGTATTTTGAAAAGCAGATACAGGGTACTTTTGCTCATTGTTTCTGTGTCTTTTAGAAATGCACTCTGAGCTGACTGACTCGCAAGAATGCTTGAGAACCAAGGTGGATGTAATTTTATTTTATACTAATTTTGGCTGCTCTGAAGAGTGGGGAGAGTCATCATCCATCAAGACTTCACACTGTCATCTAAATATCCCATATTAATACATTTAATAAATGAAAATACAGATTTCAGCACATAATGTTGGAATTCACGTTGAAAACAAAAAAGAACAACAAGCAGCAAATCCTACCCCTGTGTAAGGTACCATTTTCCAGTTTCACACCATAGGCAGGAGATCAAAAGCAAGAAACAGCTATTTATGCAAGCCAAGCCATCCCTGGCTTGGATATATCACTTTACCTCTCCGTTCCAGTCATCGAGGCATGTGTTGCCAATTGATATGGCCACAGCAACCCCTTTTAAATTTGACTGAATTCTGTCCACGTAACAAAAGCAGAATTTGATCCTGCTGTTGGGGAGTGCTCTGCTAGTGATAAGCACCCTATATGCTGAGCTACTGAATGATGCATTTTAAAAAATAGCAAGTTCTGATTATGCTTGCTCACTACCAACCAGAAAAAAAAGACCTCTTTCACAGATTGAGATGGACAGCAGAATAGCTGAATAGTAATGCAATTATTCTGAAGTGTAGAACCCCAGGAAATCTAAGAAAGTCCAAGTCTAGTTCTTGCCACTTCCTGATGATCAGTAAGGCAAACAGTAGTTTCAGTTATGCAAAATTTGTTTTAAAACCAGAAGAGCATTTTTCCCTCTTGTTCAAGGCCAGTCACTTAGAAAAAACCGTATGACACTTAAAAGAGATACTGAATGCCAAAATACCAACACCTCTGTGTAAATCTTCACTGACATCTTTTTGGTCATTTCCACAGATAAGGTTGCCATATTCCAGGGGTGATCTAAAATATTCAACAATTGAAAGTAAATCACCCTTATTAACAGAAGCACTTTGAGAGAATGCTCCACTATGCTCAAAACCGTGAAATCCCTCTCTCAGCTGCACACTTAACATGTTACAGACCTGTGCTGCCTTTTCTTTCAGTATCTTAATACCTTGCGATAAATTGCATAATATTATAAATGTCAAATCTACAAAATTATTTAGAATCATACATAAATGGAGAAGGCAAATGTAACAAAAAAAAAGGGCAACAAAGACCCCAACATTCATTAGTAAAACTCTGAGATGTGTACATACTATTGTCCATTCCCATAATGACTGAGCATTATCTAGCGCTTTGCTTTTATTTACTTACGACAAGTCTCCAAACTAAAATTTCATGAAGTTGAGGTATGAGACATACCATTAAGTTGAGCTACCAACCTCAAGTTCCCTTCACAGTGAGTGGCGATACGGTCATTAAAATTCAACATGTGAGCCACCTGATCGAATGCTGGGGTCTAATTTTGGACAGGATAAGTGATCCTCGTACTTATGAGAGCTCGTGTGAGTCAAACGACGACACAAATCGCTATCGCAAACTGCTTCCTTTACCTGAATGACAATGAACGACATTCTGGGGGCACAGAGCTGGCATGCCATAATCATTGAGAAAGAAGGATGCATGCCACTAGGCTGCACAGGAAGGCCACCTTCCAACGGGGTCACTGAGAGAGAACTGGACTATGACCGAGCAGCGTCACCGATTCTTCCTGTGTTCTGCCGTTCTATATGTTAGGAACAGTCCAAGATCTGAGCTGCACAAAATTGTGTTTCAGCTGGTTTTACACCCTTTTTGGCTTAATCTCTGAACATTTCACTCTGTGACTAAGGATCTGGTCCTTGCTTCATGAAAAAGCATCTGCATATATGGAAGACAACGTAGATTTGCAACAAGCATGCCGATAAACATCATTAGGGCAGCGATCTCTTTGGCACGACAGTCTAACCTTACTGCCCCTCAAAGTCCTATTATGCTACCTAAGTTGGATCTGTACAGAACAATTATACAAAAAGGATTGTTCTTCCTGAAAGTGGCAAAACCAAATTATGACTTTTCTGTAAGACAACTCTTTCAGGTCAGCAGTCTCGAATGCAGTTTATCAGCAACAACTCCTGTTGCTTCTGCTCTTAAGAGGGGCGATGAGAGTTCATTTTTCGAAGTTTGGCAGGAAAATTATCTTCCAATTTCATCTCTAGAGCGCACATACTTGGAGGGTTCTTCTGTAACTCGAGATCGCAGGTAGACTGAGTCAAAGCCTCGGCATTTATTTTTAAGGCTTTCAGCTGTATCCTGTCATCACCATCAGAGATGGGACTGACTTCTTGAATTTTCAAGAGATCTCCAGTACTGCAAGTCTTCTCTGTGTTACTGGAACTCATTCTCGGGGCTCTTCTTGGAAGGTCTTCCTTTCTCGAGCTAATCCTCTGAAGTTTAAAAGGGAGCTTGTTTTTCTCTCCTGCATTATCAATACAGTCAAGTGAACAAACCTGTTCTCTTCTGGTTTTGTTATTATTGACAGGACTATTCAAAGGACATGATAAGGACAGGTTTTCTTCTTGCTCTTTAACACTGTAAGGAGGAGTGGGGACTTCAAACGTAGCATGAAACTGAGAATAGTCAACACGGAAAAAGCCATCTTCTAGGGACATTACTGGGAGGAATCTGTGACCCCAAAGAACTTCATCTTCTGTGTATGAGGTCCTAGCTTGACACGTCATTCCTACAGAAACAGAGACAAGAGCATGACATTCTAATGTGAGCAAGTAGATCAGCATATGGAACAAACAATACAAGGTAAGGCTGACAGATAAAAATAAACTGTAGCCTGTAAGCTAACAAATTTATAGATTATAAAATGGAGCAATTGTTCCTAGTCAATCTCCCGACAGTCAATGGAGTGCCTCTAATTGACTGACTAGATTTTTATGCAAATATTGGATTAAATATTGCAGACTCACATCAAGCAAACAGCTTTTGATAAAAGCCAAACATAAAATTAAGACAGTATTAGCTCATTAGCAACAACAATCTTATAGTTTGTATGTAATACTGTTTCTTGGAAGTCACCTTGGGAGAAAGAACCGTTGCTTGGCAGAGGCTTACAGAATTCTCTGGCAAAGATCGGGTGGGGGGGAGTGAAAGCTAAATGAAAAATTTAATCTTCCATTCCTTCTATAGACTAGGCTACTTTTTCTCCAAATAGTATGTCAAGACAAAAGCTGTGCAGAGACACTGCAGCCGTCTCCCATGCTAAGACACAGGTACCACTGTAAAGTTTGTAGAAGAATTTGTTCCACTTAGTGCAAACATACATCATTGGCAGTATTTACATGAGTGAACTGATAGCTAAAATGTGTTCTAACCAAGCCAACAAATCTGTTACAATCTCAGCACAACAGTGCTGATGATAATTAATACAAATATCCCAGGTGAGTAGAACTTTAAGCCTTCCTGTCATGGTACTCTTCAGAGGCAGAATTAGTAGTCAGTAAGCGCAAACTCTAGTTTGCTCTCCGGTTACTGCTACATTAATTCTCAGACAAGTGTAAAATGTTTCCCTTGCGATACCCGGTTAGGTAATTGCATTAAGTATGGTTATGAATGCATGCTTATCTAAGATACGTGGTTCAGTTGCGAGATAAGAAGAGGCTTCTGTGGGGATATAAAGACTGCCACACTTGACGTGAAAGAGTGTTCTGCCCCGGTGGATTGTGTATTTGTTTAGGGCTCAGTCTAGCACGTGGATAGTAATCGGTCAGTTCTGTTTCCTGTCCGCGATGAGATGACTGCACTTGGCTGCGCCAGAAGAACATTACTGTTTCTAAGGCAAGAACTGGGCAACTGGTAATCTTGTTGAAAGAAGGACGAAAATGCTCCTTGATTAATCAAAGTTTAACAAATCCTCAAAATATCGATGGACCTACTGAATGATTTGGACTTTAACAGTACGCATGGATCCTCAACACAGAGCTTCTTACGTAACCGCAGCGCATTGTCACAGGATTCATAAAAGAATTAAGTCCTCAAAACACAAGGCCACAAAGTCAGCTGTCATCTGGACAACACCGTATTGGAATTTAAAAAAAAAAAAAAAGTTTAAAAAAACAAAAGCCCTGCTCATATTTGCCAATAACCACGTGTTCCTACAGTCTTTGTGACTATGTGGTCTGTATTCGCACTGTAAAATTGGATTTGTTATTTTGCATTCAATTTAACGCAAGCTAGGCTGAAAGTGATTTTGCAGCAGTGGCAACTTTTAAAGTTCAACATTCTTTCAGAGTGGTGGTCCTTAAAACAGGAGTCTCATAAGGGTGTTGTACTCCTCTACATGCCATACTCAAAGACTGGCAGGGTGCACCTCTTCTTGCATGTATCGGCCACTTTGGGCATCGGTAATGCAGAGCCCTATGGGGAAGGGAGGTCTCCTATTGGCTGGTAAAGGCCACTGAAGCTCTGTAGCATATGGCAGGATATTATGGAGCACCCAGGATTAGCATCCGGAAAGGATTAACAGCTGTCTCGCTAAAAATATCAGGACTGAAAACAAAGACTAAAAATTAGAGCATGCATAATATTCTAAATCTTACCGGTAGTCTCAACGATTCCTTCAAGGATGACAACTATTTCAAATTGCTCGCTTCTTAGTGATCTTTGTGAGAGACAAAAAAAGGGGCTCTTTGAGTTAATTTCATGACAGATGGTTAATGGGGAAACTAAAAACAGCTGGTCAGCTCCAGTTCCAAATCCAACATCCAGTTCACACTGGTCTAGCGGCAGAAATTCTCCCTCCGGTGTCTGTCGGGACTAAAGATGAAAAGATGATTTAGTAATCACTGTGTGAGGCAAAACATAACATCAATGCAATGAAGTTTAAACCTGCCTCTTTCATGACATTATCATCTACGTATTAGGTCTGCGGTCTTCATAATGGAGATAGAAGTAATGCTAAATACTATAAGGCTACTATATATGACCAATTTTGATCTTTCTTATCATGCCAGTAGATCTCATCATCATCTACAAACTTTACTATGAGATATATGTATATTTTGACAAAAACATCAGGTACCACACTACACGCCTTACAATGCACATTTGCCATGCACATCCTGTGGCAAAAGTTCCCGTTAATGAGAACAAAATCTACAAGCCAGGCACATTTTAATCCATTGCCTGAATTCATGTTTTGTTATTTTTATATGTTACTAATTTTTGTTTGGCAGACACTGTGATGTACTAACTCAAAGGTAAGCATCATAGTAATTGTACAGTACGTCTGGTAAGTGACATTTCCACAAAACCATCAGAATCAATATTAACGATGCTATCATCCCTTGCCAATTTGCACGTACCACCTACTGTATGTTGATCTTAATAATGATCTTATGATCATTATTAAGCTAAGTGCCCCATTTTCATTCACGTCATTTCACGGGTCCAATAAAGATACTGATATGATAGCTTCCCCCTGCCCCGTAGTGTTCCCCCCAAATTTTCCTGGTATTCAAAGTATAACTAAAAATTACATCAGTTGGCCAGGCAGCGCCTCAGCTGATTGCTTTAAAGGTCTCTGGTGGAAATTGCCCATTAAAATCAGAAGCTTTGCAGAGCCTATTTAAAATCCTATTTAAAATCCTTTCTGCTTATTGCTTGATTAGAAAGCACTTAACTCTTTAAGAAGCTGACTATGGGATTACAAATGATAGATTATTCTGTAGTTACTAAATAGTTTTAACTGTCTTGCATTGGTATTGACAAATGTATTGGTTCCATTGCTTGGAAACTCCACCCATTAGTCCTGAGAGCAAGCCGAAGCTAGCAGTTTTGCTGCTGACTTACATCTGATTGGTATTCTTTTAAGAAAGTTTCTGTCTTTAAAAAAAAATCCCTTAGCAACTAGTGTACCTTCAGATTGTCTCTCCGCTTCACCTGTATCTTAAAAATGCTGAATTTTTAACTGCCTGGTATTTACTGGTGATTACATAACCAGTTAGGTAGCTGGTAGAGTACAGCTCTTTATTAAATACAATGCATTATTTCATTTATGTGCGATGTGTCTGTTTTCTGCTGAGGAAAAAAAAAATTTCTTCTTATCTTAATAACCAAGTTCTCCCTTACACAAGAGTCAGCTTATCCACTGCTGATGAGGACAGGGAAAATATCAGCTGATCGCTTGTAAAAGCATTCTCACGGATTATTTGTGCTTTGAAAGGTAAAAGACAGTGCTATAAAATAAAAGCAATCAAAACCACTACTACATAGCAATCGTGACAGTCTCTGTTATATGCAAAGCTGTAATCAAACTACTGCAAAAACATCCTTTCTCTTTACCTGAGGGAACCTGCAGAACTAAGCTGCAGGCTACACCACTGCTTTTGCTGCCTGGCTACTGTTCTTTCAGCGGGTGCACAAATTGGTTGGCAACGTATGATCTTTGCTCCAAGGTAACAAGGCTCAACATGAGCTGTATGAACCAACATCTAAACCTCAAATTTTCCCAAAGTTTTATCAAATACAATTACCTAGATGAAGATGTGCATATTTGCACAAATTGCTGCCTGAACGACTTAAGAACTGTTTCATCTACAAACCATTTTTCTCTGTGGAAGAGTCTTCGATCAAATCCACTCAATAGTAAACAAATCCAGCGAGGATGATTAGAGGTAACAGATCTGGGAGAAAGCAAAAGGTTGTGTTTGAGGTATTTGGTATCTTACATACAGGACTGATTTATGCAGGGCATGGAGAATTTTTAAAAGAAACTCATTTGTTAAATAAAAAGAAATTAACCTGAAAGAAGATAGCTTAATAGCCCTAATATGTTAAGACTCCTAGCCAGCGACCTTTGTTGCATATATATAGTTTTACTCAAAGGATCACAAAACAAGGCAGAGGACTATAAACTGTCAGCAATAAGTTTTGAAGGAACACTTGTGATTCTTTATTTTGACCACCCGCATAACACAAAGCCAAATAAATTCCGCAGATTAATACATGCTTGAACAAGGGCACAATTACTTAGAAATGCCCCAGCTTTCATTTTAAATGTGGCCAGAGATGGAGAATCCAAACGTCTAGATGAGTTTCTCCAAAGGTTAATTGTCTCACAGCTAAGAAAAAAAACACTCCTTCTGTCCAAATCTGCCTGGATTTTTCCACCTTTAACTTTCTGCCACTGGATCTTTGTTTTGTTTCTTATCACTAGGCAGACTTCCATTGCACTTAGTCTGTTTTTGTGTCTGACCAAACATTTTACGCCCTTCGAGTCTTCACTCCTATCCTTTATTCATTCTCGGTGCTTTTCTAAACCCTTTGTTTATGCACATCCTTCTTTAACTGGACACGACGCAGTTTTATTATTATCAACCCTCTTTCAGTTCACTTGCTTAGAGAACTCACATAATTACGTTTTGATACCCAGGAGGACTAATTAAGCATTGGAGTGGAAAACACAGGATGCAAAAGACGACCATCAAGCTTAATATTGCAGTACGTTGTAGAGAAACTCAGGAACCTAGAAAATGCTGAACTGGTACACGCTAATTTGCCATACAGTACTACGGTATTTTCAGTTCTGGTATTTGAGAGGAAAAACCCTGATCTCACCTATCTGCCCTTCTGCCCCACCCTCAGACTAGCAGCTTGCAAGAACATTTATTATATATTACATTACTGAAATAATATGAACTTGTTACTTCGATACTGCTGTTACAGAATTGCATTGCACGGTTTTTTGGTAGTGACACTATACCTGGAGCTCTAGCTTAGATTATTCCCAAGATGACTGCTACTTTTTAATACAGTCTAGTTGCCCCAAGCTCTAACTGTGACCTGAGTGAGCTGGGCTTGTTCAGATCGGAGAAGAGAAGGCATAGAGGGGGATCTAATAGCAACCTTCCAAAACCTAAGAGGAAGGTAATCAAGAAGATGGAGCCAGGCTCTTCACAGCACTGCACAGCAGTGCATAGCGGGAGCAAGAGAGACAACAGGTATAAATTGAAACGAGAAGTCTGGACTGGATTGAAGAAAAACACTTCCATCATGAGGACAGTTAGGCAGTGGAAGAGCTTGCCCAGCAAGGCTGTGCAGTCTCTGTCCTTAGAGGTTTCCAAAACCAGACTGTAAAAAGCCCAGAGCAACCTGGTCGGACCTCCTAGCTCACCACGCTTTGCGCAGGTGGACTAGAGACTCCCTGAGGTCCCTTCCAATCTGAACAATTCTGTGATATTAAAAAACATATCGTTTGCACGTTCTGCATGTGCCCTGCTTATCGGGTTGAGATCACAATATAATGGGTCTTCTTACTTATTTGCAATGCCTGTCATCTGCCATCTGCGGAATTTTTGTAACATTTTTATTTGTTTTCAGCTTATTCAAAGCTGTTCATTAGTACAGCTCAAAGAATAGGTGCCTGCTGGTCATAACCCAAAGCACGCTGGCTCTATGGCTACTATGCTTCACAATTGTATTTTTAAAACTATTGCTTAGCACATGTTGAAAACAGGCTACAATGATTTTACATCCCTCGGCTTTCTGAATCAAAATGTCCTACCCTACTAGCTGAAACGCTTTACAGACCACTTTACACACCAACACTACCATGTTTATCAGTGACATCTGTAGCCCCATCAAGAGAACATAAAAATAGGTATCGTAACTAATTTTAAAAAAATCAATACGCCATACGGTGGATGCTGGTTGCTGCTGCTATCACCAGATCACTCAGGCGCACTAGTGAGGTCTGGGAATTAACAGGCAGAAAAATACAGTTCACTGTGACACTGAAAAGGTCAGGACCTGGAACTGCACATTTTCAGCAGCTAGTTCCAACCAGCTTCTTTCGATTTCTTGCCCCAGGAGTTTGCTGTTTCCTGCTTCTAGAGCACTCAATGTAAATTAGAAAGACTCCGGTTTCTGGAAAAGTTTTTGCTGAAACATGCACACTTAGTCTTGTAACTCTGTTTTCCAAACTCTCCACAACTCAGTCCAAAAAGGGCCCCAGACCTTTCCATGACGTCACTATGCCATGCTGCTGGGCAGTACCCTGGACCAAAAAAAAAAGCCAGCACAGTGTGGTGGCACCACTTTAATCTACTGAATAATCTAGGGCATATATCACTTTCAGTAAATGCCATTCAGACAGATTTAGATTGGTGTACTTTCTTTACAAAGGTAAATCCTCGGGGCTCCATTGGTCTGATCGAAACACTATGTTCACTACTAAATATGTCTCCTATCTCAAGTACAAAAGTGTGATAAGACATATTTCTTCACATTCTTTCACTGTGACACAAGTAAAATAAAATTCTAGCTATCTAATTGCATGCAGGAGAAGTGTAGCAAGATCAGCTGTCAACACCACTGCACGAAGCACAGCGGAAAGAGCACGAAGCACATCGGAAAGAGCACAAATCACAAAAAAGGCAGAACTTGCTAAAGATAAATAGTAAGCGAGTTCCGGCACATTCACCATAAGTTTACAGGACACACAAAGCTACTTCAAAGCAGCTGATGTAAATTCACACGCTGCCGGAATGGCTGCTATGACTGCTGGAACAGTGTGTCCAGTTCAAGGGGCACCTCAACAAACTGAGGAGGATTTACAGAAAGACATGGGAACTAATACCATGCCTTGTAATGAGGATTGAGGGGGCAGCTAGTACACAAACACTCACTTTTAAACTTTCCTGTGTCCATAGCTTATATTTGCCAAAGGTCGCAAAGCAGCTTGAAGACAAGTCATGGGCATGATGATCATTCGAAAGAAATTGAGTATTACTCACTGATTCATTGTCTAGTCTATGAAACAGCTATCGCAAGACCAATTGGTCAAGCAGGTCCATCAAATGTCCTTGTGTTTTCTGTCCCAATCATCTGCATACCAGCACTGTGTAGCGATAGAATTATCAGCAGAAAGTGCACCAGGTTGTGTGTTCGGTGTCTTATTTCAAAAGAAGTTTATAGCAAATTACTATCAC
The DNA here is from genome assembly GCF_018139145.2 of Gymnogyps californianus. Lineage (NCBI taxonomy): Eukaryota > Metazoa > Chordata > Aves > Accipitriformes > Cathartidae > Gymnogyps > Gymnogyps californianus. The sequence goes on along the minus strand of NC_059498.1, from coordinate 7,814,621 downwards.
TGTAAAAACATAACTGTGACACCACTTTTATTCCACTTTGACTTGCATTCCGTCTTGGATGATGGACAGAATTTAAATACTTTAAAGGAGGCTTTCTGCTTATTTTTAATAGTTAGAGATCAACAAAAATCATGGTTTAGCTGGCTTTCCAATTCCTACAAAAATTGCTCCATTGTAACTCCTCACAGCTTGTTCCCACATACATATCCAACCTCTTTTTGAATCTTAGCAGATTCTCCATTTTAAATGGTATTCTGCGGCAAGAAAAATTAACAGCTTTGTCAAGTGTTCTGCACAGAACAGAAGGAAAACAGCCTTTTGCATTTACCATTGTCCCATCACCTACTCTATCATGCTTGTTTCTGCAGATTATTAAAATGGCCAAACAGTTGCTCCAAAGAGAGGATTACCATAGAGAATATAGAACATTTATGACATCCAAATATGATATTCTGAAATTAACGTCATCACTGGGATCCAGCTTCTGATGTTCCCCATCAAGCATGCTCCCGTGACAAGACGTGGCTGCTATGAGCTGCTACGTTGCTTCGTCTTGGCATGCCACACACAGTGTTTTCCTTCCATTCTACTCCTGCCCGATATATCTTCCGGACTTCCATGCCTGCCAAACTCTACTATCTCCTGATGATTTCTTTATTTTTTTGGTTATGATCTCCTTTGAATTCCAGTTTTCTTGCATTCTGAATTACGCTGACCATTGTCAGTAATTAATAAATAGATACTGGTGACAATCAAAGGGCCCTTCCACTAAAGCACCTGCACAATCCCTCTGAAATGCTGGGAGGCCGCTGGCTGGAACCATGGGGTAAGGAACTGCAAGTTAAAGCTCCCCAAGTTCCCTCAAGGGGAAGAGGAGGTCAAGGCTGATCTTTGTCCTAATGTAATGTCACCACAAAATGGGTTTAATGTCACCACAAATCAATTTCTTATTCCCAGGTGTCACCTGCTAAGGGGCATGCCTTAGTATCCCTCCCTGCAGCTATCCTGTATCCTCACACATTCATCCTTCCGGACCAAACTGGCTTCCTACCAGTCTCACAATCCACTGGAATGCCCCTGGGAGGTCTCTGATGAGACTGTCTTTTCCCCGACACCTGCTTGGCTCTTTCATGGCTCCTACTATGGGCAGCTACAGCAAATCTTTCTGAAGCCCTTCATACTGCCCCGGCCACGTCCTCTCACCCACATGCCAAGGGACAGGGCAGCTGACCCTGGGGCAAGGCAGAGCCCACCAGCAGGCAGCAGCAGGGGCTGCACAGGGGAAGCCCCATGCGACTCACTATGGGCACATGGTTGCATTTGGCCTGCGCCCTGCCCGCGTTGCCCACTGCAACCCAAGTGCCCCATCCTGCCCGCTGTCACGCCAGGCCTCACCTTGATCAGCTTGCAGCGGATCTGGGCAGACACCATGTGGCTGTTGCGGAGGTTGCCGACACGGAACATGAGGCAGAGCTTGCCATCCCGCTGTGAGACGACTGCGGCACGGCTGAACATGAGGGTCTCAGCTCGCTTCTTCGGCTGGGACATCTTGATGAACATGCAGCCGATGAGGAACGCATCGACGATGGAGCCCAGCAACGACTGGAAGAGGAAGAGCACGATGCCCTCAGGGCAGCGCTCGGTAATGTAGCGGTGCCCGTAGCCAATGGTGGCCTCAGTCTCTATGAAGAAGAGGAAGGCGGAGGGAAAGTTGTACACGTTGGCCACGCACGGACTGTAGGTGTCGTCATGCGCCCGGTGCAGGTCACCTCGCAGGTAGGCGATGCCCCACCACATTGAGGCCATGACCAGCCAGGCGACTGTGTAGGTCAGCAGGAAGATGAGCAGGTTCCAGCGCCACTTGAGGTCCACCAGCGTGGTGAAGAGGTCGGAGAGGTAGCGGCTGCTCTCGCCACCCAGGTTCCCATGTTGCACGTTGCAGCGCCCGTTCTTGTCCACAAAGCGCTGCCGCTCTCTGCGGGTGCCGCTGTGAGCCTGGCCCACCGCCTGGTACTCATCCCCAAACTTCCTGCGCACGGCAGACATGCTGCCGGCTGCCGAGGCCCTCCGCGAGAGCGGTGAGGATGCGGCGCAGCGGGGGGGGCGGCGGCACCTCGCTGCCTGCGCGCAGCAGCCGCCGAGCGCGGCGCTGGCCCCCGGGGAACGGGGCGCACTCGGATGCCCGCCGAGCAGGAGTCGGCCGCCGCCAGCGCTGCCCGCTCGCCGGCAGCGCGGGGGATGATCGGGCAGCGCAGCCGCGACGAGACCGAGAACACGCCGACGGGACTGCGCAGACGGCGGGTGAGCCGGACCGGTGGGCGGGGGCGGGGCGGAGCTCGCCGGGGACCGGGGCGGGGGCAGAGCCGGGGTCGGCTCGCTGAGGCCCGCGGGGCGGCCGGCGGCTCGGCGGCGCCTGGCGGTCAGGGCGGCAGACCCCGAAGGCAGCAGAGCGATGAGTGCCGCCCCCGGGCTGGGCGGTAGGTCGCCAGCGTCTTTTTGCTCGAAGCCGTTTGCAGTCAGCACCTCGTTCCGCGCCAGAGACACTCGGGCGAGGACGAATGATTACTTTACAAATGTCGTTTCACCGTTAACACCCTGGTAGCGGAGTTCGGGCTGCCGGAGATGAGAAGAATAATGTGAGTGACACCGAGTCATCCGCTGAGAGGCCGTGCTGCCGGCAGCACTAGGGATTTTAAAAGGAACTCGTGAGATAGGTCAGCTCTTAAACAAAGGAATGCGAAGATGCCTATCCTCATTCCGCATTTGAAAGAAAACAAGTATTCCAAGTAAACCAGGCCTAGTCCACCAGAGTTAGACTGCAATTACGTCTGTGCATTCCTGCTTACCGCCAAACTAGCAGAGAAGCTGTTCGAAAGACAGTTCCCTAGAAGCTTAAGCGATTTCAATGCAGCTCTCGTGTTTTTGATGGACAGAAAAGATCTGAAATCAGCAGTGTTAACTACTAATGGCATCAGAAGCTCAAACTGGGGCTATGCTACTGACTCCCCCCCCCTTACTATTTCATTATTTTTAATGTTGTTTCTCAAAAATAATCGGTATTTGAATTTAATTCTCAGTTATATAAGAACAGTATTATCATTCAGGTCAGTCATTTCAACACCTAATTTTCAGCAAAGCATTGTCATTACAAAACTGTAGCCCGCAGTTACTGAGTTTTTAGAAAATAAGTCTAATAACTGGCTATTGTGTTTTACTTCAATTCTAGACTGGGAACTGAATAAACTATTAGTCTGTCTGAAGTTTAATTTCAGTATTTTCACCAAATGCTAAAGCATAAGCAAGGATTTTTAAGATGTTCACACTATCAGTTTTGACTTTACTTCCTTAATACTTTCCCAGAAGGCTCTGTGCCTAGCTGCAGTAGGTGCTTTGTGGTATTTCAGGAGCTGTATTTTCCAGAACTCAAGAGGATCACAGTTCTCTTCCCTCTGATTTCCTCCCAAATCAAGCACATCATTTTCACCACAAATATGGAAAGCAAGTATCAGATGGGCCGAACAATTTGAGATTAATTTCACTGCTCAACCAAACTTTATAAAAATATTTCCTTGTCCCTAAGTATCCATTACCGGAAGAGTATTACACTTTTGATATTTCTTGCAAAAGAAGGACTACAGCAGTGGAGTTGGTGAGAAGGCATCATCCAAGATGTGGATAAAGCCCTTTCATTTATTTTTTAACAGTCCAGCAATAATCATATATCTCCAGGCATGTGCCTGCTGGTTGGACAGTTTCTTAATACTCAGAAGGGGGAGACAGTAACAGAAGAGTCTACCTTCTAACTCCACATTAATTTTTAAAAGCATATATTCTGTCTTTTGGAGGGAGGTTTTCTATCTAACACACACCGAAGAGAAATTTGATTACCTAGCTGTACAGAACACAAATATCCAAGTTTAGTAATTCCACACTCCTTCTTCCTAGCAGGTGAAGTGGATGATGCCAAGCCTTACCACCAATTGAGAAGTGTTTGATGGCTTCCGTCATGTGATTTCACGCATATCTATGCTACACAGTGCAGTAAGATGGAGAGAATACACAGCTCACATCAGCGTTTCAGCACAGCCGGTTCAGCACCGTAGAGATGCTGCAGCTTGTTGGCTCTCAGCAGGGCTCATTAGTCTGTATGTAGTACCACAGTAACACAGTTACGCTCCCATTCTGGAGCCAGTTCAGACTTTGCTAGTTGCACAGCATATGCCTGATTTTTAAATCCTACTCCACTCCTGGGGAAAAAGATCTGCATTTCTTTTATTGTTCTCTAGCTGTGCAACATTTTCCACCGCCTTGTCCTTACTCACCTATCTCCTTAAAGTAAAAAAAAAAAAAGCCTCAAAACCTCTCAAATGCCCTCAACCAGTCATTTCCAGAATAATCCACAAGAACTAAACACATCAACCTGAATGGTTTAATGTTCTTAAGACATACACTTGGCTGTATCAGTACACACTGGACATTATTGATGTAGCTCCTCTTCCTTGTCATCCTTGTTTTAACTCTTCCTCATTCTTTGCATGCTACATCTAAAATTAGAGTACAAATACATGGGGAGGGGGCAATATTTTGGGTTTTATTTGCTCTCTGTCAGTGGCATAAACCTCAGCTTAACTAGACTCCTTGCAGACACACTGAACAGAGAGCTGATGGAGTTTACCTAGAGATTATGGGTTACATTCATAAAAGGCCACAGGTACCAAAGTTGAAACTTGGATCTTTAAAAACTCCTGCATAGCTCCCTGCCCGTTCTGGAGGCTCTCAGGTTTTTGAAGAATGCTTCTGCATTTTGCCTCCTGAATAGCCAGGTGCCTTGGTCCCATTGCAGTCTGCACTTCCCATGGTCACTCACCAAACCTGATGTAACAGTCTCAGTCTCACACAGAAGGGAAGATGAAACGGGAGTGCTGCATTTCTTCCAAGTGCTCAGCCAGGGCAGAAACGTACAGTTTGAATTCCCTCTAACATAAATCTTCGGCTTGCTAGGGAAGTGCACTGTTCAGCAAACTGGCTACTTGCACTGCACAAATCTGGCACATCTTGGCCTATCCAAACCGTAATACGTTCATTTTGAATTTCTGTTTACCACTACAGGTAGCAGCATTACTGCTGCCTGCAGTCGTGAAGCTGTATTCCAAAACAGCAGGAGTTCTGTCTGTACTGCTGTGTAAACAGTACCTCAGGGTACACTGGAGGTTAATTAGCAGAAGACCCATACTGCTTGCCTGCAGACAGCATCTTCAGTTGTGGGATGACCTGACGCTCTTTTGTTCACAGGAGGAATACTGGGTATGCCCATCATGGGAGCACCTTCTCTCATTTCCCCCTCCTGATCCCCCTCCGAGGTTGCACATATTAATCATGTGGATGCATCCTGACCTTCAACTGTATTAGCTGCTTTTCATAATGTCAGGTAGAAAGTAGGAGCCTGGGTCTTCTTAGACAAACTCCTGTGTTGCTTACCGCCAGGGCAGATGGAATTTGTAGATAAAATACAAGGCTAGTAGTGACGTGCAGAGGTGCATTTTGGGATAATGTAGATGCGTATCATGGGGCTTGAGTATACATTACTAATGTGCTGGTCTTTCAAAACAGGAGGAGTGGTGTTCCTATTGAAAGAGCAAACTTGCTAAACTCAGAGCCTCACTGCCTGGAAATATCTTTTTCATGACATATTTAAAAAAGCCCCAAACTATTCCTGGCAGTCAGTAGAATCATTTCTGTTCACTGATCTGCTGCAAACAAGTTATTAATTTATGCCTCAAGGGTTAGTAAGGATGGTTTGTACCTAAGAATTCCAGTTGGTAGCATTCGTCAAAAAATAAATAATCTTATAGAATGTTTTTCTTATTTTATGTTAACTGCATATCAACGTACTTCACAAGCAGCGAGAAACTTCAAGTCTTTCAAGGCTAGACTAGATGTAAAAAAAATTTCTACAAATGACTGTTCACAAACTGGATAACCCTGACTGCATTTTCCAAATCATTTTGATTTTTGAACGCATTTTGATGGGACGCATAGGAAAAGATGTTATCCATAACTAAAGTGGGTATGATGGAGGCCAGTTCTGCGGACTCCATAGCAATATTTCAATCTGACTCAGCTGCTGCTGAAAAAAGCAAAATAACCGATAGAACTCTTCTTTTCTCTTCTAATTCTAGCCAAAGGAAAATCTATCTGATTGTGAACTTTGGATCTTTTTCAGCCTGTTTTCAGCCTGACACTAGTGTTTGAAAACCTAATCATCTGAGGTTCAGAGATTTTTATCTCCTAGATTTTAGGCAGGCTTTCCTTCAGAAACTGGAATTTGTGACTTCATTATTTTATTAAGAGCAGACAAAAGACATGCTTTCACCTTGGAAATATTTGCTTACTTTCTGCTTGAAAGGATAGTTGTCAGGAGAAAGAGGAGTCTTTAAAAGGGCAACACATTCACCTTCAAAATTTTAAGTTCTCCATTTTTGTAAGAAAATAGACAGTTATTCTGCATGACTGACAAATCACAGAAACAGTACCCCACTGGCGAGATGTTTTTTAATAGGGGTTTCTTGTCTCCCTGCACAATGCTTCCCTCCAAAAAAAGTAGTTACTAAATCCATAAAATCTGTGCAAAATACAGTGTTGTTTAAAAGAAAACCCTCCAACTGTCATGCAATAATCTACAGTATTTCAGAATCATGTTTGCATTCAGTGATGCAATCATAGCACGGCAGTGTAAGTTTAAATCTCCTATAACTGCACAGAACTGAAAACTGATTTGTAGGTTTTTGCATTTCATGCGATTTTCCTTCTTTTCGTTGTTTCTTTTTTGTTATCTTTTTCTCTTGTAAAATAGTAAGTGAAAGTTGCTTCAATAAAAACAAGTCCAAGGATACAAGAAACAGCAATTTGTTTGATTTTTTTTCTCCTGGTAACTGCAGCAGACTAGTAAAGTATTATTAGCTGTTCTTGTAATGATTAACTTATATTTGAAGAAACCAGCTGATCCTGTATGCATTTAGTAATATTGCTGCCATCGTATCTGCAAAACCACACTGACTAAATCCTTAAACCATCTGCAGTGAAGAATTAACTGTAAAGAAGTAGAACAGATTTGGCAATTACTTGTGTAACTGTGACTTGACTAAAGAAACTGTATTCATGTATGCATTTTTACAAATTAAGTGAAAATTTATTTAACAATTATCAAAGCGGCCTGCTGCCAAGTCTCCACATGCCCTTCTCACTCTACTTTGACAAATTTTAGAAGTTTTCCTATACTTTTACAATCACAGCAGTGATTGCTGCAGATGGAAGCAGTGGTTTGTACCCTGGCTCGGAAGAAGGAAAATGTTATTTTCTTTCACAGTATTCTCTCTTAGGAGAATACTGGGAAGCATTTCTACTTTGTCTTTAATTAATGCCATTTGTCACCGTAATGATGTATCACTAATGAATAGCTTTGGAGAAATGAGTATTTAATTATACATTAAATTCTATAAAGCATAAAATTATCATGAATGTTTAGTACATTTTTTGATAAATATCTTGGTTATTCTTTCCAGAGTAATGTTCTGTGCTGCACACTAGCCTTCATATACATATGTATTTTAAAAGGATGTTTTACTCCCAAGAGCTTGACTGACCAAAGTGGCTATACTCCTAAATTATTATTTAGTACTGCATGTGATAAGTGGCTAATAGATTGTCCTATCCTTACTGCTGAGGACTTTTAAGTCCTTTAAGGATTGAAGAGCTAGAGAGAGTACTCTGCAAGCTAAAACTCATCTGTTCCTAGCCTATTTCCCAAATAACACCACTTTTTTCTAGGAAAAAAGAGATGCTACCTCTGTAGAGCCTAGCCGATCTTCTGCCATACTGCTGTGATTTTTATCGACCTTCTCTTTTTGTCTCTCCATTGGCTACCCATTTTACTTCATTGAATACAGCTTTTTGTCTTTACCTTTAAGGCCTGGATCCCTTCTTGTGCATGCCCTGCCAGCTGTCCTGTGCGATCAGCCTGTGAGCTTCTGCTCCCTTGATGCCTGGCCACCAAACATCCACGAGCACGATTTGCACCCACGTATTTTTGTGCATGCCCCAATACCGCGTCCCCCCTCTAGGGATGAATCCCCCTATAAAAAAATCCAGAAAGCCACTGCAGTGTCCTCCATGTCTTCCAATGCCACAGCACACCTGACAGCTGCTAGCTAGGGGACGCCTACGCTCACCACCATCGACACTCAATCCCCAAGGCTGCCTTCAGAAAAGGGGACTCTGGAGCCTGGGTGGCGCAGAGCAGGGCTAGGTCGCGGCAACGGCCCAGGTCCGTCCGGCGCCCCGGAAGCCTCCCAAGCTCCACTGGAGGCGCGTGGGGCCCTTCACGGGAAAGCCGCGTCGAAACGCCGGGCCGGAGCTCGCAGCCGCTAAGTCTGACGGTGCGCTGCCGCCCCGACGCTGCGCTGCGGTTTCGCGGCGAATCCTCAGCGGTGCGCAACGAGCCAGGCGCGCTGCAGCCGCCCCCGGCCCCGGGCAGGTTGGGGGAGGGAGGCGGCGCCTAGAACGGCTCTAAGGGCGCATGAGCAAGGTGCGCAGCAGGATACAGGGACGCAAGCGCGAGGGAGCTGCTCTGCGGCCTGCCGGAGCAGGCAGCCAGCCAGCCAGCACTACACGGGGTCGGACTTGGGCCCGCACCCGCAGGTAACTGTCGCCCGGCGGCACCATTGCTCCCGAAGCGTGGCGCGGCTCTGTACCTGCAGACGCGGCCAGGGCGACGCCATTTTGCACCGGGGCGGGGCCGGGCCGGGCCGGGCCGGGCCGAGCTCTGACGCTGCCTTCCGAGGCGCGGGCCCCGGCGTGGCGGGAGCCCGCGGGTCCGCTGGGGTTTGCCTAGCGGGCTCTGGCCGAGGCCGAGGACTCGGGGCCGTGCCTGGCGGAAGCCCTGCGGAGCTCTCCGGGTGGTGGAGATGGGGCCGGAGAAGTGTTCGCAGTGCCCGGCCTCGAGGTTGGGGAAGCAGGTCTGGAAGAGGACGTCTCGCTGCTGGCGTGCGGGAAGTCCGGTCCGGGGGGTAACCTCGCTCCATACCCGTTGGGCCCGGGGCTGGGCCGTGAGGAGGGTCGGCCGCGCTAGCCTTGCCGCCGGCAGAGTCATCGGTGCCCGAGCTCGGTGGAGCGCATGGAGAGCTCTCTCCGGGGAAGGACAGTCCTGCCCGGCCGTGCCGAGGGAGCTGGTCCGCCTCGCCGCGCTCCGCCCCTCGGGTTCCCGCCAAGCCTCTGGGTCGCTTGAGGGGCGCCCGACTGAGTCCAGAGCGCCGGCCCACGGGCAGCGTCCGGTCCCTAGCGCGGGGCCGTGGAGTTGCGTGCTTGCGGTGGGGGCTCGGACGACGGGCCTGTCCCCGTGGTGCCGAACAGGGAGCGATGTGCCGTTTTCTCTGTGCTTCGTTCAGCCATCAGAGCAGTCGCTCTTTTAGTGCTAAAGTAGGTATAGTCTCCAGTGAAAGACTAGTTTGGTCAGATTTGGACACTTTTTTGTACACAAAAGCAAAGTGAGGAGAAATCCTGTGTCATAGCTATCGGCTATGATCTTATTAGCATGCAGATGCATTTTCTGAGCTAATCACTGGGGTGATCATCTCCTGGAAAGATGTTAAAATGCAACTGCTTTCCGAAATAAGATCTACCGCTTTGACCGATATATCTGGATTACAGGAGCTTTATGTTGTATTAGGCTGTCAGCCACGCTAAGTTTATTTTCCAAGGTAATGGGGATAGGCCAAAGTATATTATGCTTCTGTTTAATCCCCTTCTTTGAACTCACGCGCAGCATCAGTTCAGTTTATTTAGCCCTTTCCAAATATCAACAGTCCTTTTCCTAGGCAAGGAAGGTGGCTCAGACATTCTGTCTCGGGAACAGCTGGGCAAGGGTATGTGTGAAAAATGAATTGTGGTTTAGGGAAGATGTTTTTAAAGCGGAAAAGTGTATTTGAGCCTGTTCGTACTACAATGATGAAAGGACAGATTCATGGTTTTGAGCCCCTCTTGCAAAAGATCACATGCTGGGGCTGAATTTAATACCTTGAAGCCAGCCTTGAGTATTGACATGAAGCACGCTGGTGACAAATTATTGGATACAGAATGCTTTTCATTATTCTGAGCGTTCATTCCAATCAGTCCTGGCTAACAGGATTTTTACAGAGCATCGGAAATGCCTCTAGGGGAAGCCTCCATTTTGATTGCTGTGCCTAACTCATCTAATTCTGGTGCTCCTGAGTTTGCTGTCATGTTTTTGAGATGTTAAAACATGTATTTTCCAGATTCCTGGGTGGGATGCTTTTTCACTAAGGGTCTGGAAAATAACTCGAGTTTTCTTGAGTTTTGGTGCTAAATAAGTTTGACTGCGGGAAGCACATGTTGTTACAAAGACAGAGCATGCAATTAAAGTTCCCTTTCTTGATAGTTAGAGAAGATTTTAAATACATGTCAAACGAAATGCAATAGTCAAGGAACCACTGGTTAAATGAATTGCCTATACATTTCTTTTGGCATGAAGTGTGGGGGGGGGTGTGAAATGTTTATTTCTTCAAAGCAATAAGTAATAAAAATGCTTTTGAAAGTTAATTAAATAAATGTGTAGTATATGTAATACACTGGAGTACGATCAGTGGATTAGAGTGGAATTTCAACACTCGGTTCACTTGCTTAGAGAACTCAGTTATGTTTTGATACCCAGGTGGACTAATTAAGTATAGCAGTAGAAAATATGGCGTGCAAAATGTAGATGACTATTGAGCTTAATATTGCAGTACGTTGTAGAGAAACTCAGGAATCTAGAAAATGCTAAACTGGTATATGCTAATTTGCCATGCAGTACTACGATATTTCCAGGCAGCTAATCAAAATAAGGTTGAATCAGAAAATCATCAAACTTGTGTCATGTGATCAAAGCATCAGAGATTTATCTACAAATAGAAACACAAGGAGCATCCTTTATTGCATTTAGCAAAGAGTTGGAGTATCCCACATTTCTTTCTAATCCTTTGTGCATCCTGTTATGGCTGTTTATTTTTCTGCAAGCACTAGTCTGATGAATTTTATGAGCATGAACGAGATTTTTTTTAATGCCCTGGAACACATAAAGTGTTTCATCTTGGACTGGTGGTTATAAGCATAGATTCAGTTTTGTGGTTTGAAATTAAATTGCTCCGGAGTCATTTGCACTCAGTGACAAGAAAAATCGGCAATAACAACATCTAATGGAATTTCTGAGCAATGGAAGTACCTTATTTGTTGTAGCATCCTCAGTACCCATGACCAAGGTTGATGGAGTGACACTCCTACTAGCTTTAATGAGTTGCATGTAATTGTAGCGTGGCCTGCATGAGAATGCCAGGGGCATGTAAATTCCTTTGAGGTGTGCTTTTAGGAAGCCCCAGAACATCTTGTTGTGATGGCATCTTCCTGCATGCTCTCTCTATTTCTGTGCATATGGTGTTTATCGGTGCTTTTAGACGTCCATTCTCCAGCATGCTTTTTTCTTTTCTGTCTTTTTCAGTTACTTAGGCCTTCTCAAACTGTCTATCTTGAGAATAGAATAGGGAAGCATCTGCTTTCTTCAGCATCAGCTTTATCCAAGATACCATAAGGTTATTATATAACATAATATTTTTCATGTTGTTACTTGCGTAGCAGAATAACTGCAGGACTCTGCCTGATTCAGGTTAAACTGAACACTTGAGAGAAAGATGTACTAGGAACTTATTATTTTTACGTGATTGCCATTTTTCTCGCATGCTTGAGCTTAGGTATTATCTTTGCTCATTTCAGGACTGCCTCTGAATCGCAGTCCAGAAAGAAGAAACAATCGTGTTGATTTAAGTTGAACATTTGTCTCTAAGATTAAGAACAAAGCCATGCCAGTGCTTTCGGAAGACTCAGGTAACTAATCTGCATGCTTTCAACAGACCAGTGACTGAAATCTTAGTGTATGTGTTTCACACAGGAAATTAATTCAAATTGGAGTTAAATAAAATAGAATTAAGATAGTTCAACTAGATTTCTTAGCAATTACCTAAAAGAATACAAGGAAGGTGGAGTATAAAAGGTGGAAATGAATAAAATTAGTCAGATTTCAGGAAACACCTAGTTTCACAAGAACCCTGGAACCACTGAATATATGCTGGTAGACAGGCTCCTATGGACAAACTTGGACTTCTCAGTATAACACTGGCTTCTATGCATGCTTATTAAAGATCAGCCCTTATATCTCTGCTGCTTGCTGTGCCACCTCTTAATATTTTCTGAATAGGTGTTGGCAAGCTTTGTTAATATTCTTCCTTTTGACTTAAAAAACAGTGATTCCATTCAAGGCTTGCTAACCAATGTCTCCAGTGTGCTACCCAGGGTGAAGTCATATACGCTAATGATACTGACTTTTAAAGCAGAAGTGAGTTTGAGTCTCCCAGATCCAAAAGCACTCTAAAGTTCATGGAGAGAATAGCCAAAGGAACAGATTTTAGCCCTGCCCCCTTGTTTGTTTTTGTTTTCCCAGTCAATGTCCACCAGGAAAAACCTAATGTTTGTCTGGCCCTGTGCACTGCAAAATTGGGATATTGATGATTTAAGCACTTTTTAGAAAACTAGCCACAAGCTTTGCTTCCACTGCAGTGGAAATTACACCAGTCCTTTCCTCCTCTGGTCAGACCTGACTTCTAACAGATGCCTCAGAGGTAGCAAGGGCAGGTTAACACTTGTAAGCAAAGTTGCTTGGGAAGTCGAGCTGGTAGCTGTGCAACAAAGGAGGTAGTTCAGTCGTTTTGCGAGTCTGCTGTGCACTCTAATAACTTAGTTTTTTAGAGGGCTAGCTGATCTAGAAACAAAGGGTAATTAACATGAAGGGGGAAACTTCAAAAGTCATGTCTTTAAAAATATATATTGCTTTGGTAGCTTTTGCCTTAATATGATATATGTTATATCTTAAGCTGTGTTTGCCGCTTGAGAAGGGAGTGTTACAAAATGAGTGGAAGATAAGCCCAAATCTCTGCAAACTTAGTGATCACCAACATGGTACCCAAGTAAATGTAGCTGATGTTAAGTCTGCAACAGAAGGTCCTGTGAGACATGCTATCTACAAAGCTTGTGTTCTGTCTTGAATTTAAATTTAGGATTGCATGAAACTTTGGCCCTTTTGACATCTCAGCTAAGACCTGATTCAAATCATAAAGAGGAAATGGGATTCCTTAGGGATGTCTTCAGTGAAAAGAGTCTCAGCTACCTGATGAAGGTAAAAGTTCGTTTATGAACGTACATTTTCCTTACAGGTTATTTATTCTCTGTTCCCTTGATTTATCAACCGTTTGCTTTGCCAAAGCTTTTCTTTTTTTTGGTAGAATTCTATACTGACCAAAGCATGTATTTATTTAAGCACAAACATTAAGAACATTCGTTGACAATTAACATATTTTGTTCAGAAAAATTATTTCTGCCTTGATTGCCAAAATGCAGATGCAGTGCCCCATAGCTAAAAAGCAGTGTGAAATGGCTTTTTTTTCCCTTATGACGCTGAAGTCTTAAGAGATTTTCTGGCTGTCTGTGAAACTAGCATGAACAAAAAGAAAACTAAAAGACTCCTGAACAAAACAAAAATAAGCTGAAGAGAGGTTCTTTTTCTGACACTTATCTCAGAAAAATTAGATTCCTTAAATATAAAAATATTCCAGTGTAGGTATATTTAGGAAGTTTTGTATCTCTCTGTAGTAATATACCTGAATAATCTTTTTCAGATTCATGAAAAACTCCGTCATTATGAAAGACAGAGTCCAACCCCTGTTTTACATAGTGCAGCAGGATTAGTTGAAGATGTGAGTAAAAATTCTTGTCTCCTTATTTTCCTATTATTTAAGTCTGCTTTTCTAACAAATCAAAGCTTTGCAATTGTGCTATATGTGTACATAGCTCTCATCTTCCCCAGCTATCTTTGGAGTCTGTTGGCTAGTTTCACTCATGATTGATCAAGGAAATGAGAGCTCAAAAATATCATGTCATTAAGTGTCCGGTGAAGACAGACACAGGCAGGTAGAACAGGAGGATGTTACTAATGGCCTTCATAAGGGAGAGGCTGCAAAAAGCATTCAGTCCTTTCTTGACAATAGACTATCCCAGCTAGGCATTCAGTCTTAAGGACTTAAATCCATTACAACCCAAGCAGCATTGCTGTTCCCATAGAATGGTTTGGGTTGTGTCGTGGTTTAACCCCAGCCAGCAACTAAGCATCATGCAGCCACTTCCCCCTCCCCCCTCCCAGTGGGGTGGGGAGGAGGGGAAAAAAAGGTAAAACTCATGGGTTGAGATAAGAACAGATTAATAACTAAAGTAAAATAAAATATACTATTAACTAAGAATAATAATAATAATATTATAATAATAATTGTAATGAAAAGGAATATAACAAAAAAAAGAGGAATAAAACCCAAGACAAGACAAGTGATGCACAATGCAATTTGTCACCACCCGCTGACCGATGCCCGAGCAGCGATCCACCCCTCCTGGCCAACTCCCCCCGTTTATATACTGGGCATGACATTCTCTTTATGCAGCCTGGGATACAATTGGCTTTCTGTGCTGCAAGCACACATTGCTGTCACGTATCTGATATTTCATCCACCAGTATCCCCAAGTCCTTATCTGCAGGGCTGCTCTCAATCAATTCATCCCCCAGTCTGTTCACAGAGTAAAGTTGTATCTTAGATTTGTTTGTAACATGCCACGTGCCTGAAAAAGTGAAATTTACACTGCCTTTGACAGCTCTTTACAAGTGACTTCTGCCCGTTTCCTTCCAAAGCGTAGCAAAGGGCTGCGGAAGGTTTGGGAGCTAGAATTCTTCCCTTTGCAAAGCCAGGAGATCCCACTGCCCCATCTTAACCTGCAGCATACCCCCTTTCCCACAAATAGTCTACTGCCTCCATAAAAGTTTTGGCATTGCTGCCTGTCAAGTCATACAAAATTACAGTCTTCTAAACAGCAGAGGAGAAGTTTTATACAGGACTATATGACTTCCCTATCTAGAACCTGTTACATGGAAAGGAAATCTCTCTTGCCTCAACCCCTTCTCCCTTCCTCCTCCCTCCCCCCACTTCTCTTTCCCCAGCCTAGTGCAAAAGTGCTTCCATTGTTTCTCTAATCTTTTGTTTGGAAGGCCGGAGACTCCAGGGCATATTTTGATATCCAGGCTTTGCAGGGGAACAAGGGAACTTCTGTTGCATTTTCCACACGGGTAGTGCTACCTGGTTACAGAGAGGATTAAACTCCTTTATCATAGTACAAGCACATATCACTTACGGATTCCATATAGAATTTAAAATTTCAGAACTTGTTCCTGAAATTATATTGGCGGAATCACTCTTAAAATATATGTTTAGGGGCTAGGATCCTGATTTCTGGTGATGTCTTCCTGCACTATCTAATAAAAATAAAATAGATGAAGAAGCTTTCATTTCTTTTAGGATTCATGCACTATTGTTTGGGATTGGTTTTGACGTGTGCACACTACTTTGAAGGATGATGGAAGTTAGCAAGCACGCACCAGAAACACTCACTTGCAAATATATGATCTTGTTTGGTGGACTCCTTCCATTTTGAGGTTGTTAATTTTTATTTTAAAGGTAATAGAAGAATTGCAGACTGCACCAGTGAATAATGAAGAAAAAGAGCTACTTCAGCTGTTGTCAACACCACATCTCAGGGTAAAAAAACACACCAGAGACCTTAAAGAAATTCCTTTGCAGAATTCCAATGGAACGTTTTGTAATGGAAAGGTTACATTGGAGAGTCCCTAACAGAAAGGAAAAACTTCATACAAACTGTAGTTCTGTTCCACTGTGATTTCCTGCACAGGCTTTAGGATGTGAAGGGGATTGCAAAGACACAGCGTAGGCCTTTCATGCATAATGCACCATGTTGTCTTCCCTCCCCTCCTTAATATTTTCTGAGGGAGCAGAAAAGAAAAGGATACCATTTCTCAACTTTTTGCTTTCCATAGTCCACCTCCATTCTGTAAGTCTATTTAGGCTGAGCTTTGTTATTGCCTGGATTTAATTTAAATGTCAACGTATACCAATATATAGTTTCCATAATGGGTAAGATAATTGCTAAATCTTTTTTGGGGGATTTATGGTGAGGATGGAAAGGGAGAGGTTTGCTGTAAGGTTGGAAACATGAGAACTGGAAACTGTAATATTACCCCATTACATTACTGTTTCTTATTTCCTTTGTGCAGGCAATGCTTGTAGTACATGACACTGTAGCACAGAAGAACTTTGACCCAGTCCTTCCACCTCTACCTGATAACTTTGATGATGATTTTGATGAGGAATCAGTGAAAATTGTTCGGCTAGTGAAAAATAAAGAACCCTTGGTACATATAAGATAACCCATCTTTAGTCATAAAACTCTGTAGTGCACAAGTGTTACTGTGAGTATGGAGGAGATACTTGAAGATGTCGTCAAATAGTCTGCAAAAACTAGGAGTGTTCTGAAGCTAGTAAAATAACATAAAAAGAAAACTTTGGTAAATACATCTTCACAATTTTGCGTGAGATGCTTTATAGGCATTGATTTATAACGCCACTTAACGCAGGGAGCACGATCTCTGAGGAAACTGTATATGTTGAAGCAATTATGCTGATTATACAGATTAATTCTTTTCATATTGTAGCTAACATTCAATGAATTAATACCCGCATTTGCATGAAAGTCAGTGATGTATGGTAAAAATACGTTTGATAGCTGTATGTAAACATTATATTGACAAGGTACTGATTTGATTTCGTAAGGAAAAACAGTTGTGTCGGGGAAGAAATCTGCTAAAGTGCTTTTTGTATATGACAGTAGGTGGTAGAAGAGAGCAGTAACTTAAATCCTGATTAAAGCTTTATATTGCCAGCAGAGGTAGGAGAAGGGAAAAAAAAATCTTATTACTTGGCGTTCCTTGCTTTTATATGTAGAAGTGCTGGCTGTATTGTGTAAAGATTCAGAAGACACATAGAGAAAGCTTGTTGTAAGAAATTCTGTTTTGCACTCTTGAGTGACTTTGATCACCGCAATAACGTAGGTTGTGTAAACACTCGGCAAAGTTGGCAGAAAGGAAGGTGTGCGCATCTTCCCACAATCGCATGACATGGGCACAGGCAAAAATTGAATAATGGTGAAAATTGTCAAGGAGGAAGACAAAATTTATTTCCCGTTTAAAAGACACATTAGCTTACATGTGATTTCACTGCTCACTGTATTCTAAGCAAATTTCTTATGATGGTTTCTTGGGGGGGTTGGGGGGGTATGTTTATATTTCAGGGAGCTACCATCCGAAGAGATGAGCATACAGGAGCTGTGATAGTAGCAAGGATCATGAGAGGTGGTGCAGCTGATCGCAGTGGTAAATTTCTAAAGAAAAGGGGATTTAAAATTGCAATTGTAAACCATTTTAAAATTTCCAAAATTATGCATGCACACACATACTGTATACACATACCTAGAGCAATAATCTCGAACTAAATCTGATGGTTTTTCATTCCAAAACCAGTCCTTTGGACACAAGTGTTTAATGTATGTATAGACTATTTTGTAAAAAAAAAAAAAAAAAAAAGATAACAGCCTGTCGAAATCTTAATAGGCAACTGTTAGATGTCAAGTCTGAACTAGTTTGTAGGCTCTCTGTGTAGTCAGTGGAGGGAGATGGACATTGCTGGAGAACAAATCATCCCAACGAGCTTTAGAAAGGGATAGGCCACTGGTGGAATTGCCTTACTTCCTTACTGACTATAAACGGAGCCTACATGGTAAGCTCACTTGACAACTGAATTTCTGGTGTCCAGTGGCAGGAGAGACTTCCATGCATAGGCTGTCATTCAGCATGCTTTCAGGAACTACAGAGTTAATTCATACAGTATTTGACCTTCCATTTTCTAGAAGGTGATCATCCAGATTTTATTAAATAAGCTGAATTGGCCTTATGTGAGATTTATAGACTTCAAGCCTCGTGCACTTTTTTTAATATACAAGTAATGCAATCCCAAAATTAATGAATTACTGTGATGAAAAAATATTAGCTAATTACAGCTTTCTTCTTGATCATTATCGTTCTTCAAATTTGTGTAATTGATAAATGTAATGTGAAATGAGTAGAGCATGCACTTAGATTACTGATGAAATACAGAAATGCTATTAATTTAATTAGATATGTTTTTCTCTAAAATAGCCGCTAGGAAAAAATGCCAACAGAGATGGGAGAAGTAGGTCTAAGCTTTAGAACAAAGAAAAGAAAATAGGTTTTTTTACCTTTAATCTAGTATCTTGGTTTATTCCGTGTATCATGTGTTGTTTTCTGTTTGCTTTACTGAGAAATTCTTTTATGTCAGTTAACAGTAGTTATATAACACAAGTACAACATTTCTTACTGAACTGGATAAACAAAACTTGTAAGGGCCTCTTCATGGCTTGTTAAAAAAAAATCAGTCCAACATTCTTTCTAGGACTGTGTAGTGTTGATCTGTCAGTTGATGGCCATGTCATTCCTGCCTTTATAGTCAGCAGCGTGTCTCCTGACTCCACAAGATTTGATCATCCTCATGAAACTATTCCAGTTTTGCATTCTTAGTGCTGATGCAAATATAGAGGCAGTGATTTTCCAGAGTATCTTGCCACATGTTCTCTATCTCCACGCTGGTCTCCTATGAGACTGTTGCATGAAAAAAATGCCATATGGAATAAAGGCGGGAGACTTCAGAGCACATTGCCAACAAAAAGGCACTTGGCTCTAGTAGGAAACCTATTAAGCTGGGGGAGGGAGGAGAGGCGGTATATGCTATTGGCTTAGGTCAGACATCAGAGGAGTGGCGCTTTCCAGTCTGTAGGCTTATTTTAATTTACTTGTCATCATTTCAGGTCTTGTCCATGTTGGAGATGAACTAAGAGAAGTCAATGGTATTTCTGTGCTTCACAAACGACCAGAAGAAATAAGTCAGATTTTGGTCTGCACTGATTTTCATTTCAAGATCTATTCTGCTGAGTGATCTAGTAATTACAGTAGATGATGAAATGTAACCATGAGTTTAAAATACGTATAGAGCTAAAAGATGCAATCCCTGCTTGTCTTTGCATTAAGAGTTTTTCTTCTCTCAGTGGATTAGTCTTCTCCTTTTGACTTCAGAAACTTCTGCGAACTGAATCGGTACCAAGTAAGATACAAATATAAAGTTACATGTTGCTCTGTCAAGAGCTTCCCTTTCATGCTTTATGACAAGCAAATTGCAAATTAAAAGTGCATTCCTAGAAGATAAGCAGTTTATTCATAACACAGTATGTTAGGAAGCTGAAGAAAGTCTCGGCTGTGTGTCCAATAGAGCTGTCAGTCTGTTCTTTACCAGCAGATTCCTTGCGACCTTAGCAAATTCTTGCTTCAAGCTTCTCTAACATTAATGCCCACAAATTTTGGTAGAAAGTGTCATAGCTCTTACACTTACTTGTCTCTGACTCCCCTCTTGTGGCTTGGTTCCCCCTTGTCTTGGTGTGGAGTGGAGTTAGGGACACAGAAGAATGGCAACACTAGGAGACTGAAGTATTTGGCATTGGTTCCATCAACTAATTTAAATTTAGATCAAAATAATCCTGAATAAGGAGAATGACTGCTTTTAACTTGGGGGGGAAGGATCAAAATTGTATTTTGAAATACCGTGTAAAGTTGTATTTGTGGGAACTCTGGAATGCTATTCATCTGTCCCATTTTAAATGCCTGCAATGTAATAGTTTCCTTTTCACGGTTTATTTTTTGAGGAAGAGCTACAAATGTTTGTCCAAGCTGATTGTCCAGGTTTCCTTTTTAATCTGTGCAGAATAGCACGCTTCTCTAGGACACAGTTCATCTCATCCAAAATAAGGCATCTAAAATAGATCAGATAAACCTATTCTAGATTTCCAAAGCACCTAGAAGTGCTTTTTAATTTACTATAACTAGTAATTGAAATTTACTAGCAAAGATTTTGAGTGAAAGTAGATGTTTGCTTTGTAGACGTTTATGTCACCCTAAGCAGTTAGCCACTTTGTGGGAAAATACAGCAATATTTTTCAAAGGAGCACTTTAAAATGGTTAGTCTGCAAAAACTTAAGTCAGTGTCGTACTAAAAGCCACAGAAGTATTTAATGCCCTGTGAACTGTAATCCAGAAATTAATGCAGTTGCTAAAAGCAAATGAAGGAATTTTAATGCAGGTCTTAATATGTTCTAGCCCAGTAGTTACTGTGGATGTCTCCATGGGGGAAGACACTGTTTTGGAGGATTCATGGAACATCATGATAGTCTCTGTAATAAAGTTAAATAGTGGATTAGCTTGGCCTATTAAAGTTCTGAGAAGACGACACAGATGCTAGCTCCTAAACTGGAACTTGAATAGTCTGCATTGTGTCCTTGTCCTGTTTTCAAAGTAAAAAAACATTTCTCTCTTTCTCAGGCTCAGTCTCAGGGATCAATAACGTTAAAAATAATTCCGGCCATCAAAGAAGAAGATCGTCTAAAAGACAGCAAGGTATGCAGCTTAGTGAAATACTGAAGCACACGTTTTCATATTTACACAATTCTGGCATTTCTGTAAATGCAAGATTCCTGCTGTTTCAGTGAGGAGTGTCTCAGACCCATAATTGAACTAAAAAGATAGAGCAGTTTCTTGTTGTAAAATGCAGTGCCCTTTTATTCAGTAGAATTACTTGGATGACTTCTCTCTTCTTCATCATCTTGGCACCGTTCTTTCATAGCATTTCTGAAATCTAGCCTCTTCTTTTTGTTCATGTAATTAAAATTGGTGTTCCTGCCAGTCCTCTCTTATCCTGACAGCTGCTATCTGTCCATTATCTCTGGGCATTTTGTCACTCACTTGAGTCAAAACAGACCTACTTGCAAACAGAGCTGCATTCGTTATTTGACCCCATTAGCCCACTGCAAACATCAGCACACCTCTCTGAGTGCTTCATTTGCCCTCCTTGATCAGCAATGACTTACTGTTCGACTGGTCCCTTACAGGATTCCTCTGTCAACCTCTATTTCTGCTTCTGTGCTCTCAGTTGCCAAATTTTTCCTTGAAGCCCCGCAAATCACTTTTAAAAGTAGTTCTGCTGTGATGTGTTAAATAGTGGTAATATACAAAACCAAAGTTGAATAGTAGATTTTGATGCATTAAAGGAACATTTTAAGGACAGTCTTTATAATTGGGCAACTTTGCCATAAATCCCTTTTTATTGTTTTCTCCCTCTTATTTTTTTTTTTCCTTTGTTAGTTGCATTTTGTACTTATGTAGACTGTGAACTGTGTTTCTTGGGACTTTGATCTTTGAGTCCCATGTTCCACAATGACAATACATGATGACTGAGTATGTGCTTGAAAGTTAGTTTATTTTTTTGCATAAGTGACTAAGTCAAAATACATATGCAGCTTGCTAGGTTCCGGTATTTTTGAGTACTGTAAAGCATAAAGGAGAGATGAAGAGTATATATAGTTAGCAGTGTAAGCATTGGGGAAGCCTTTTAAAGGTAGTTTGAAATTGCAAATAGGACAAGAAGAAAGGATGTGTTACTTTGTTTTAAAGGTGTTTATGAGGGCGCTTTTCTGCTATAATCCCAAAGAAGACAGAGCCATTCCTTGCCAGGAGGCTGGGCTGCCATTTAAGAGACGACACATCCTGGAAGTTGTAAGCCAAGATGATCCGACATGGTGGCAAGCGAAGCGTGTTGGAGATACCAACCTCAGAGCAGGCTTGATCCCCTCAAAACAGTTCCAAGAAAGGTTTGTCAATGAAGACTACAGATTTTTTTTCACACATACAGTGTCACACTGATTTTATGGTGCCTTTTTTCACAGGAGATGAAGGGCAGGATCATGCCAGGGTGAATACCAGATGCTTAGAGGAAAGTGCTAAGTGTTGGGTTTTTAGGGTGGGGGAGGGGTTGGGGTTTTTTGAGCAAATTCAAGACTGGGAGATTAGGCGTTGAGCTCTGGTTCATGATTTTAACACTTCAGAAAATTTTACTTGATACTCCGTTCTTACATATTCACACAAGCTGAGTAGCTTGGTTTGTTTACTAGTAAATAACAGAAAACTCCAAACTGATCTGGAAGGCAATGGATAATTTCTAAGTATGCATAGCTGCAGTGATCATTTTGGACAAAGGTTATCTACTTTTGAGTTGTCTTTGAGGTTAGTAGCTTTAGGATTGTGGCAGACAGGAATTTTACCCATCCTTTGTAAAAATGGCAAATAGAAGTTGGATTCTCAGCAGAATTAGAATAGAATAGAATAGTTGTTGTTTTCTAATATTGCAAAAAAGATTGGGTGGGGAAAAGGAAATAGAAAAAATTACATTGATAAAAGTAACGTGCTATTGATTTCTGTGCTCTGATGTATGAAACTGTGAAATGTTTTAGAATCTTCTCTCTCAGTCACTTATCAGTCGCAATCTGGGACTGTCATAGTTTTAAAGAAAAAGTCTTTTAAAATGGTGAATCAGAGACATTTTATATTTTCAAGGAAAAGCACTATTTCATTCTTTATTTTCAATGCTATATGTATAACATGCTATAAATTCTTTATAATTCTGAGCTTACACAGCTAAAATATAATTATCTTCTGTTTAGACGATTGACTTACAGAAGAACAATAGGTACTCTGCAGAATCCCAGAACTGTGAAGAAACCTTTATGTAAGTCTGTTCTGTTCCTTCAGTGATGTCTTAATTGATACCAACTTCTCAGTATTTTTCTGTTATTTCAATAGTGATGTGTTTGAATATGTTTTGTGTAATCTGTCATTGATTGATTTGCATGGATACAAGCTGCCACATGAGAGGATTTGGGTTTGAGCTTTATACAGTGTTACTAGTGCCTATTGTTTTCAAAAAACATGGTTGTCCCTCTTTTCCTGCTTTCAAGAACATGAGGCCTTACACATTGTTTAGATGCTTTAAAATTTGCTAGTGTTCATATTTTTTCTACGGTTTGAAACTTGAAAGCTGCAGAAGTAACCCAATGCACACTTCTTGAAATTCTTACATAAATGCATGAAATGACTCTAAGCTCATATGAAAATAAACTGTAGCTTTAAGGAGGATAAAAATCACTGGCAATCACTGGAGCTGGCAATACCATCTGCATTTTAGGCTTAGCGTTACAGAGCTGGTCTTAAGTAGACTTTAAAGTGATTCTTGTTTACAGCTGCAAAGCCTCTGTCAGTGAATTATTCACACAAAAACTGCTACTTGTGATGAAATTGCTAGTCAGTGATGAAAGGGAGAAGACATTCTGTATTACCACAGAATATAATGTTCCTGTTGCTCTTGGGTACTTCAGCACAGCTATTATTGATGTGTGGGGCAGTCCTGTGACTGTGTGAAGCCAGACATTGTGCTAGGAGTGCCACCCTCATGTAGGCTAGGAATCTGGAAATTGTCCATCTTCAGTGATACAAGTGAACTTCTGACCTGTGGTGCACGGTACATCTCATGAAGAGATACAGGTATTCTTACGGAGATACAGGTATTCTTATGCTACAAACAGGAGACAAGATGCTCAACCAAATTATAAAATAGCATTAGAGATTTAAATGAAGCTTTTCCAAAGTAATTTCCATTACATTCAATGTTAGGAGGCATGTAATAAGGATTGCTACTTAGGCTTTTTCTCAGACATTCTCGAGACAATTAAGCTGATAACTGGTTATAATACTAAATTTTAGCAAAAAAGTCTTCAATCAGTTGATAAGGGTACATTACTGCATTATTTTTTTTTAACATAGACAAGCCTGTTAAGCAAATCAGACCAGAAGAACCTTCCTTTCCATTCCCTGTAATTTTACTCAGTCATTTGCCAGTCTTTTAATATCATACCAACTCTGCCTTTCATGCTAACTACAGATGATCAGTCTTCTGATAAAGGTAGGTACTCTCCTCACTCATTTTCTGTCTGATTATAAACAACCAATGCATTTTTTAAAATCTTGCTAAGCCCCCAAGCAAAGGGAATAGTAGATGTAGCTTGTTCTTACAGCAGTTTCTTCCCGAGTTATTACTTAAACTAATTTAATTTGGATTGAAGACTTAGGTAATGATAACTTCCAAATTTACTCTGGATTCAAGAGAAAATATTTTTGTCTTCTGATATGCTTTTACATGTTCTGTAGGTTTCTGAGCAAGGTTGAAAGAGTTGCAAGTTACATGCAGTCTGGTATTTTTTAAAAAATGAAGAAATATTGGGGTTTAACATTTTAGAGCACCTGTATCAATCCAAATTGATTTTTTCTTCACTGCTCATTTGGACTGCTTTCTCTGTTGTTTTCATTATGAGCAACTGTGTTGGGCTTATGCAGTTTATATGTCACTGTACCACACGCCTTTCCAAATATCAGGTATTTTCTGTTGAATTCTGCATGCTGTGATTTTTTTCACATTACACATGCTTCTTGAGAATAATATTACAAGTATTGGTATTCCATCAACTTCGGTGAAAGGACTAATCATATTCTATAATTAGCTGGCCATGACTGGTATACCTATCGAAGCGCGAGTGTGAAACTAGAGCCTACCTTCAACAACAGAAAATAGCTCTCATCTTAGCTATGGGCTAGGTGTCTATTGCTACTAGTATCTTCTGTTAATGTAGGCATAATGTTTTATGAGTATACACTGGCATTGCTTGATTATATACCTGCATGCAACTATTCATTAAAAAACAAAGCTCTTTCTCTGGATTGGCGCATTTTGTTAAAAGTTTAAGCTGCATATATTTTTGCCTATGGTTGGGCTTGTCCCAGAACCATACACCTCCTTCTTAAAATGAGGAGGGTTCTGTGGATATTGCAGGGCACAGGTGCCTAAATTTTAACAAGCCAGGTAGCCTTCTTTCAGGAAGTATGAGAACTTGGTATTTGTCTTAGGATTGCAGTATAGTGTTTTGCAGCTAAGTATCATCGTTTTATTTTGCATAGTTTTAGGGGCCTTGTGGGTGGCTGTAGTTTGAGGGAGGGGTAGGTTGGCTTTTTTAAACATAGATTTGCATATTATTTTACATACATGCATATGACAAGAGCATCAAATCTTTACCTTTTTAATAAAGAATTAATAAGCAATGATAATTTAACGTAGCCAAAATGAAGGTGTTTAGAGGTCATATTTCAGTCATCTCTGATTCCCTTTTTTCAAGCCCAGATGATATTGAGATGTCAGAAGAGGCAATATTCTTACACAATCATACCCATTTTTAAAGTCATACATTAAAAAAAGAGCTCTGTGTTTTTTACTTAAGTCTGAATATTATACTTTTAGCAGCAGCACTGATCAAATGTAATGAATGCTGAAGAGCATAACTTCTGCGAACTGTAAATACAGAGATGTAGAATCCTCTTGTGCAATAATGACATCAAGGACTTTTTAAAATACAAATCACTAGCCAAGGCAAATAATTTTTTGTATCGTTAATATTTGTGTTAGAAAAGCATGTGCGTATAACGAAGGATATAAAACTTCTCCTTCCCTCACCAATGAGCTAGGCTTGTATCACAGGCACCATTTAAGGTATCTCCCTCCTCCCCTCTCACTTTCCTTTCCCCTGTGCCCTTACCCACCCCTATCCCACTTTTTAATTTACAGAAGACTGTGACTGTGAAGGATATTTCAACGGACAGTACATAGGTGAGAAACCAAAATCCCTTTCCTCTTCCCTAACACCCCCTCGCAAAAAAAAACCCAAAAAACCCAAACCAAAAAGAACCCCACCCCCACATAAAAAAGAAAAACTAGCTTATTTACATTAATTTCCCATACATTCATAAACTAGATTATCTCTGTGCAGAGGCATAACTGCACTTTGGCATAGCCAACACTTGGCAACTCAAGGTGATATGAGGGGGGTTTTATTATAGATTAGGTGCTTGGTTTTCTACCAGATATGCAAATGTTCATCTATAAGATTAGCATATGTGCAATGATTTTATTATTAAAAAAATTTGTGAGAGTAACTCGTATTCAAAGACAGAGTAACTTCTAGCTGAACAAGCTTGAAATTTTAGATAAGTGGAGACATGGTTTAATACATCTCTTGCTTTCCTCTACAGCTGGCTTACGCAGGAGCTTTAGATTAAGTCGTAAAGAGAAGGAGAACACTCTGAGTGAAGGAAAGCAAGCAGAGCAGGCAGACGCAGCAGAGTTCCTAACATACGAAGAAGTCACGAAATATCAGCAGCAGCCTGGTGAACAGCAGAGGCTGGTGGTTTTGATTGGTAAGATACACAATTGGCTCAAAATTTTTCACATTATCTGCCTCTTCCCTTATCACCTGCACTCCAAGAGGTTTTCCTTAGGTGTTTGGTTTTGGTTTTTGTGGTTCTGGTGGGGTTTTTTTTAAAGGTTTTTCTGGTTTTGGTCAGAAGCTGTTCTTTTCTTTTAAATGACATTTAAAAAAAAAAAAAAACACACAAGAAAACCCCAAAAAAACAACCAAACTCACCAAATCCTTCTAAAAATAATTATGCAGGACTATTTCTCATTTTTCTGATTCACTTTCCATTGGTTCTCACTCAAACATGTGCATGCTTATGCTGTCAGAACAATTGATGAAAAGGTAGATGTCAGAATTATCTAACAAAATTTTGCATGCAATTTTAATTCAGTGTGCTTAACAGCTTTGTGTTAAGCCAGTTTCCCAGGATGTCCTAGAAATTAAGGGTATCTCATAAAACTGCTAAGATTACAGGTTTTCTGACAGTGCCTGACAAATGTTTGTCCAACAGCTGTTCAAGGATTCAGTTTGTTCCTGGTAATGTTCTTCGAAGCAAATGTGGCGGGTCATGAGGTCTCTCATGTACAGGTTTCTTCAAGCACACTCCTGTATCACATTATTTGTGTGAAATTGATATTATTTATTTTCTTTGCAGTATTTCATTCCACACAGAAATCTGTCAGTCAGTTCTATTTTATTAGGTTGTTTGGGGGCCAAATTAAGCGAGCTCAAGCAGAAGGTTGTGTCAGAGAACCCACAGGAGTATGGTGTTGCAGTTCCACGTGAGTAATTTACTGACTTTTGTGTGTTTGCCACTTTATTCCATAAATGCTGTCTAATAGTGTAGTGCTAGCTGCACTGATGAATGGTAAGTTGGGCTTTGACTATTGATTATATGCATATTTCAGAAGTACTTCAAATTATTTTTCTCATTGTAATATACTATGTTTGCCCTTTAATAGCTGAATAGATGACTACATAACTTGGCACATATGCACTACGGAATTTTGTCAACTCAGTTGATTTTTTTGAATTGTGTTTTCCCAAGTGAACAGATTGCATTTTCTCAGTGTCCATTAAAAAAATGAGAAACTGAATACAGGAAGAAAAAATAAGATTGTAAATTGCAAAATCACTTTTATGGCCAGGCATAGATTTGTAGAATGATCACCAAAGCTTCTCCTATAGTAATAACAATTATTAAAAGAAATTATGACATCAAAGGTAAGGGACACACATAATTATGTAAGTTTCACAGTAGCGTGGGAAAACAGCCAGGGATATTCTTACTCTAAATTCAGAGGCAACATAATAGGACTTTATATATTTCCTATTTTTATTTTCTAAGTTTCAAAGAAAATGAGAGTCCAATATTCTAAACAGCTGAGAGATACTGTTTTCCATAGGATATACTCTACTGCTTCTACCAGGTGTAAGAAGTATGCCTCCTAACTATTGTGTTAGTTATAGCATGCTTGGGAGCAAAACAACTTCATTTTTGGTCTTAGAATTTCTGATATGGAGTTTAAAACAAAATTATAATGTTTGATTTATATTTGATGTTAATTTGAATTTGCCAGCGTGTAACTACCTTGTTTGAGGTCATGAAAATGTGACTGGAACTAAACAGAGAAAATACAGTTATTTGCAAAGGCTGATCTGTCTCCTGTGTCTTGCTTCCATTCTCTTCTAGATACAACCAGGTCAAAGAAAAGTCATGAGAAGGAGGGAGTAGAATACAATTTTGTCTCTAAGCAATCATTTGAGACAGATGTGCAGCAAAACAAGTGAGTTAATTTTAAAATACTGGCAGCTTCTTCCCCTATTTGTCAGTAGTCCTGATTAGCTATTAGTGACATGTGAAGAAGGCTATTGCTACTAAGCAACCAGAAGGAAAAAAAAAAATCAGAAAAAAGAAACCCTTTCCCCACCTCCCCATCCCCATTTGACTACTGTGACTTCAGGAAACAGCTATCAAATGTTGTAAGTTAAATATTCTTTGTGGATGGTATTCAAAAATGTATTGACTTTTTAGATTTGTGGAACATGGAGAATACAAAGAAAATCTGTATGGTACAAGTCTTGAGGCAATCCGGTCCGTGATGGCCAAAAAGAAGGTTTGTTTGGTGGATGTGGTACCTGAAGTAAGTTCTGCAGCTTATTTTAAAGAAAGCAAGTATTTCTTACTAGGCTGCCAGCCTAAGTAACTGATGTTGTTCACCATTTGTGGCTACTTGCCCTGCAAAGAACAATGAAGCTCTCAGAACTTGTGTTTCTAACACGTGGCCTGACTGCTAGCTAAGCAGAATAGGGCTCTTTAGAAAGCAGTGCAATGTGTAAACTAGATGTCTAGTTGATACAGCCTAGATGACACTTTATCAGTTCTCACTGTGGGATTTTTCCCTTGCTGTAGGAAAAATGTGCATCACTGTCCTAGCCTGCTCAAGTCCTAGAGAGAATACTTAGAGCACGGATGGGTTTTTCATTCCTGTTCCTTCCTATTGCCTCTGAAGCATTACTAGCGTTGTAACCCATGCCAGTATACCTGCTCTTAATCCCTCCATAGTGGGAGTTAATCTTTGAAATTTTTCCTAGCCCAGTTACAAAATCTGCAAAGACTTGTAATGCTACCTCAGATTAATTCCAGGTTTAAAGTTTCCAGTGTTTGGCCTCTTAAGCAAAGCAAACTGTAACTTGCCTGTCAAGTCAATTTTTTTTTAATACTTTTCTCAGTATCTTTTGCCATGTCCTTGTTCCTGGTATTGCAATGCATAGCAAGGCAGGTGTACAGTTAGACCATGTTCCAGGAAGCTCATGTGCTCTTGTAAGCTAGGCAGGACACTAACATTAACCTTTCTTTTGAAGAGCAAAAGGCTACTGTGGTCAGATGTATAGTACAACAGGACTTCACACCACACTGTGTACTAGTGAAACTGTTGAACCCAGCTTGAGTAGATCATTGACATATAACCAAAAAAAAAAAATTAAAAAATGGTGTAACAAAAACACATCTGTTCACAGGCAGTAAAGCACTTGAGGACTCCTGAGTTTAAGCCTTATGTTATCTTTGTGAAGCCTCTCATTCCAGAAAAGAAAAAACATGTCCTAAAATCTCCCATGTCAGAAGAAATCTCAGCCCCCCTTGTAAGTATTCTAACTTTAATCTTTTCTTTTTAGACATGAAATAAGTATTTGGGCTAGCATTTCTATGATATGGAAGAGCTCCTCTTCCATGACAGCAAGAGTCATAGTGGGGCACTGAGTCGGTCCTGTGCACATACAGCCTTTCAATTGGAACTGTAGAATGAGATTTTTGACTCCCTTAAAACTTGACTATATAAGTACTGTGAAGCAAAGTGCATGTCTTCCATGTGGATCTGTGTACATCACTCAAGGCTGCAGCAGGGGAAGCTGCTACTGAACTCAGATAAACTAATAATCTTTTTATGTTTCTGATGAGCAGCCCCATCAAATGATAAGGGTAGCCACCTATTCCTGATACCTCCAGAGTGACACCCACCCAGGCAGTTAAGCAGGTATACACAAAATGCAGCATGTGGATGTCTTACAAGGACCAAACCTAGACCAACTGCAAATTGGTGATGTGTAAATGTGAACAGAAATACTGAGAGTGCATAATGTCATTACTTTGGGTAACCTGAACTTGAATTTATACATAACAGAACTTAGTTCACTTGGTAAGTTTTCATGTAAGCCCTTAAAATTATTGAACTTGGGGACAGTGCATCCAGCATTCCTTTTCAGCTTTTGAGGAGTATGATTTCCAGGTGTTAGATTAGGCAGCGACTCTAACTTCATAAAATGCAGCGTCAGGATCTTATGTCCCTCCTGTAACATGTTTTTTCCCCCTCCCTATCACCTCTTGCATTTTTGAAACAGCCTGCTACATTCCAGCCGTAGCACACTGCTGCTTGATCTCAGTTGTAGTATCTTACCCTTTCCTAATTGTAGCAGCTCTTGTTTAATTTCCTTTCAAAGTAATGACTTATGCTAATATACTTTAAAATGCTAGTAATTAAAGAGACATGCTGTAAATTTCATACCATCTTCTCATGTTGATCAGCAGGATGAAGAACAGCAGGAAATTATTAATTCAGCAGCATTCATTGAAGAGCAGTATGGCCATTTAATCGACACCGTACTGGTGAAAGAAGATCTCCAGAGTGCATGTAATCAGCTGAAAATTGTGTTAGAGAAACTAAACAAGGATTCATTTTGGGTGCCAGTCAACTGGGTTAGGTCATAGCTTGTTATCATCTGTTTAAGGGAAAGATTGTATAAAAATGTCTTGTAAATATATGGATTAGAAAAGGGAAATATGTCAAATTCACTTCAAAACTGCTGGTCTATCTGTCTAGAAGGTAATACATAAAGACTGTATGAGAAAAGCTAAACAAAGTCAGAAGCTGACACTGCCTTCCTGAATCAAAATCTTGAACAGCAGCTGTCATTTAAAAGTGAATACTCAGACTAAACAGATCAGTAAAAGATTGGAGTGACTTTTAGACTGTACAGTGAAGTTTCACAGAGGGTCCCACACTTCCAAAGCATTTAAGTAGCACTGCGACACTAACCAGCTGGATGGAATTTTCATCCTTTGGCCACAAATTTTGTGGCTAGAGTTAAGACATCTGAACAAGGTACTTTTCAGGAACCAGTATGCCTACAGACCAAGCTACTTCAGCTACTGTCCTGTGGAGAGTGCTTACACCATGTCAGTTACTCAAAAGTTCAGCTGGCTGTTAGGCCAGCAAAACATGTTTCCCTTCACTCAGGATCATTAGCTGCAAATCCTTTTCAATTAGGCACTAAAACTAGGCCAGTTGTATAAGTTGTAGATATTTTAGTAGCTGAGAGATGGGGGGTTTTTTATGTCCATCCCACATTTCCCAATGCCTCCACATTGTCTTGCACAGGAACTAGTCTGCTCATCCATAGCTTATGCCCACTTCCCCAATCTCTTCTACTGCCACAGGACAAACGTTAAATGACCTGTGAGCATGCCTGTGTAACTAGCCAGCTCAAACCAGAGACATTTTTTAGTCTACATGACAATAACTGCATATGATTTAAAATGGGACTTTTAAGAAGCTTATTTTCTACAAGACATCTTTGCAAATGCCACCTGATGGGATACCACCTTGACACCAACATGGCAGCTCCAAAAAGGGCACTAAAAGGAGGAGGCTGAAGTACCAAGTAGCTGAGCTACAGGTCCAAATCATCATCTTTCCAGCATTTATGACTGCCTTTGTTCCAAATTGGGTAAAGGCTTCCAGAGCATCTAATTGGCTACATCAAGTCCTGAAGAAGAAATCTTAACTGTTAGAGGACTTTGTATATATTTCAGGAGAACTTAAGATGGGTGTCAATAAGAAAATGCAGTGAGATGATTCTGGAAGCACCTGTGTGTTATAATTATTTGAAAAATTTATGAGTATTGTACAGGTGCATGTTAGCTGAAACTAGTTCCTGTTTTCCATTGCCTGCTGAGGTCTAATCTTTCCTGTGTACTATGCCCTTTAACAAGACCTTTTGGAGCACCAGTCTCATCCTTTACATCTTAACGGTATGATGTTACTCTTGTTCCACTACATTTAGCAAAACTAACAACATGGCATATTAAAAGCACATTTCTTACATACCACTTACATACCAGCATCACTGAATCTACAATAACTCTAGCCCAAAAAGTTGTGTAGGACAGTCACCCATATCCACCTTCAAACGTGGACCCTGGCAACTTTCACGTATTCTGGCAACTTTCATGTATTGTCCTGCCTACAGGCATTGAGGTTCCCATTCCTACAAGAATAAGCACTCTTCACAGTCAGGTGTCTGCTTTGGCTTGTCAGAGCAGATATGCTGCCAGACTGGTGGCCTCAGCAAATGTACAAGAACTCCTTCACATGCAGGTGGCCTGTCAGCTCTGCCATTAACTCTGCAATCTTGTCCCAGCGCAGCCACCAGAAATAACATGGCTTACAAGAGACACATTGCCAAGTGAATTTTGTGACAGATATACCTTCAGCCTATGAAAAACAGTGTAATATTTTAAAAACTATTTAAGTAACAGCATTTCAACCTAAGTCATTTCATGAAAATATGAAATGGGCAGATTATGCTCACCATAGATCTATATTGCAGATTACAAGCAGGTTTTTATAGTCTGCAAGACATAAACATGTTTAGAGGATATAGATTTAAAGAAGACTAGGTAAGATACTATCTAAAGGTCAGAATTCACTTAAAGCAAGGTTGCTATCTAACATCTTAGAATGTTCCAAATGACTAGCAGTAAATAAATTAATTTGTACACTTCATGATCTAACCCAGTCTAATAGTAGAATTATGTATTAAGAGAAGCAAAGCAAATGACAGCTAGAGTTACATCTGAAGTTACAGTAACTGAAAACTTAAGATATAATAATGCTATTAAGTGAACTGAAATATTCAGTATGAGTTAAATAATCTTTTTTTAAGTGTATGCAGATACTCTGTATTGATGTACAGTCACAGATACTAACTTCAGATACTATCAGAAACATTTGTTTCTATTTTTTAGGTTTGAAGTAAAGGATGGTGAGAGGCTATGTATTATATGCTAAAGTTTGCAGGTAGCTAAGATGAGCTTCAGTTGTAGGGAAGAAAAAAGAACACATTCAATGCTCCTATTCTAAAATCCTAGGAAGAGGGTACATGCAGATGGTTGTTATCAAGACAAGATTCCAATTCTGACAAGATACTGAGTCCCTGCTGCATTAGCCATGCCTGGTATATGCTCCTGCCAGTAGGGAGAAGAAAGGTGAGAGATATTCTAAAGAAAATCAGAATGCAAATTTACTTTAATCCAAAGTCCTGCTTTGTGAATAGTGCCAAAAGCTCTAAGGCAAAGTACTGACACAAACTGAAACCCTTATCCCTCTCCCCACCTTGCTCACATCTAAAATTTATGTAGTCTTTCATATTTCTTTTTATGGTTTGTAGTATTGAAGGATGAGCCTTGGTTAACATCTACAGTTTTCAGGTGGTCTTCCATACACTGGCTGTACCTGAAACTGCTTCACTTCCTAAAAAATCAGTTGTGTCCAGTACATCCAGGG
Source organism: Gymnogyps californianus (assembly GCF_018139145.2). Taxonomy (NCBI): domain Eukaryota; kingdom Metazoa; phylum Chordata; class Aves; order Accipitriformes; family Cathartidae; genus Gymnogyps; species Gymnogyps californianus. The sequence goes on along the minus strand of NC_059498.1, from coordinate 7,781,199 downwards.
CATGCTTCAGTCTGTGAACTCAAACATACATTCAGATGGTTTTGAAGAATCCATTTCTCCAACCAAATTTGCAGTAGGATGAAGATGACAGTTTACTATAAAATACATACCTTCAATATGACTGAGATGCACACAGATTAGAACTCCGATACCTCTAACCCCGCTTCTTATGATGTGTACATTGTTTTTATAAAGTGAAAGCTGCGTTAAAACAGCATACCTAATTCTCTTGTGAAGAGATAAGGGATCTTGTAGCAGTCCGCTTAAAGTGCATGCTGGTCTGCCATGAAAAAAAAATTGCTATGGGTTTTTTTCATCAGGGCTAATGAGGCACTCTAAGAAAACTGTAATTAGTAGAAGTATACTTCATCCTTTTTTCCCCCTACTCTTACACATCCTGTTCCCTTTGTACACCAATGACTTGCTTATTAGCGTTCTCAGTCAAGTATTCTGTAGGAGAATACATAACACTATTTGTTAATACGGACTGTACATTCTTCTTCCACCTCCTGCCTGAGAATATGCCACAGGTTATCTTAGTGATACCTACAGATTTTTAATACGTAATATTTTAATGATCAGCCATCATTGCCTTTTTCTAAACAATAAAGATTAGCTTTTTTGTAATAAACATGTCTTAGTTCATCTAGAATGGGATACAAAGTATGTGAGTTCCAAAAAAAAAAAAATGCCCATCATCAGCTACCTTTTACAACCAGGTATCCTAGATACCTCACATTTGAGGTATTAAGAATGCACTAAAATATTACTTTGTTTTGCCCTTTCAGATAGTATAGAAAAACTTCTTGTAGAGAACTTGAGGAGGAGGAAGGGAAATATGGGGGACAGTTACAAAGATGCTTTCCCTTACAGTTGTCATTGCTAATTGAGCACAACCCATCATAAGCTGTGTCTCATGGGGGGGGGGGGGGGGGGAGCTACAGTAAGTGGTAAACCCTGTGAGCTTCTCAAGTTCCTAATTAGCAAGTTCAAAAGACATAGCAAAAAACCTGCCTAGGATTCAATGGCTTCCTAAACTTTCAGTGAAAAGTTGGCCGGGGCTGTTACTCAAATTAGGTTCCACTTCTGTAATGTAAAAGCAAGGTTCTTGTTCTGGTGATCTTTTTATAAAGAAACAACATTATGGTTTATTGCTCTGCCCTAACTGAAATTAATATTTTTGCTTATGCATGTAAGCGAGTAGACAACAGAAAGATTAAGTCTTGAATGTAATTACTGGCACATTTTCTTTATACTAAAATACTGGTAATATTTATTGAGAATATCAGAATAAAATAGCAACAAAACACAACTCCAGCAAAGCAGCCATTATTACTAAGACAACACATGCTTTTTTTCATATAGGCAGCCCTTCAACTCAAATTTCTAACTTAATTTTGTTCTAGAAAATGCTTCCCTTGCTCCCTTTTCTAATTACCTAACAGTTTATTACTTTCAGATTTTTTTTAAGGTATAGTTTTTTCTAGTTCAATATACAGTTAACTAAATAGCTATAATTTTAAAAGCATCCCAACACTATTTAGTTTGAAGTTATAATAAAATAATATTTATACAAAACAAAAATTAAAGTACATCCCTGACAACCAGTCTCAATTCTTTTGATTGTAGGTAGGCTTACAGTCAACAAGCCTCTTCAAAATACCTTGGTTTTCCACAAGTGACGTTCATTATTTTCCTGTTCTGCTTGCCTCTATTTGAGCTATAAACAAAAATGAACACATTTGAAAACACATTTTCTGGCTAATGAAGTTATATTTGTAAGGCACGTATATATATGTGTATATATATAGTTGTAAATGCCCATGGTCAAACTCACTCATGGTATGTTATCTACCCCCATACACACACATCCCCTCCACAACCTTTCAGTGAATCCTGTAATCAGACATTGGCTTTGTTCAGCATTTCCATAACAGCATGTTAAGGGCTGTACCTTTAACACAGCTCATTGTCATATCCTTTCCCTGCACAGTTCTGTCTTAAGTCAGACTTACGCCTACGCTCTTTTACAGCATTCACAACTACAGGCACCACCAAATAGGTAAAGTGATCTCACTTGTGAAGATCTAAAAGTGTAACTGTATGCAGAAAGAAAGTAGCAACAGAACAGCTGTTGTCAAGAGGTAAGGGGAGGCAATGACAATAAACTGCAATTCAGTAAAGGAATGTGTACTACATGTGCAGGCTCTTTCAGTGCGAATATGTATCTGCAAATATGGAACCAGAAATCACCTTGCTGGCTTGCCTTGGATGGCTGGTTGTAAAGTTAATCAAGTGTGGGGAAATCACAATGACAAAGCAAGTTTGGGGTTGCAGTCCATGCATTAGGGCAGTTTGGAAAAAAACTTCAGGAGAACACTGAGGTTGACAGAAAAAAAAACAGGACAATAGCTAGCAAAAGATGCAGTCAAAGCCCTAACAAGGAGCTACATTTCCATGTCTGGATTGTATAGGATGATAGGCAGCATAAATTTGCACAAAATGACAGTGACTAGTGGAAGCTCTGCAAGAAGAAAGAATGCAGCATAAAAGCATTTCAGTAGACACATTTTATACACAGTGAAAAGGGTTAAAATCTCCAAAAAGTGGTTCACTGAGTGTTCGTTGCACAGGGTGGGCATATGAAACAAGTCTTGTATACAGAACAGACTGAAGGCAGAACTCTATAAGGATACTATAGCAGATGGGGCTATAAGGAGCTTGAGGATGAGAATACAGTTGAATTCTAAAAGTAACAGCAGAACGGATCTCTCAAAAGGCATTTAACTCTTCAGGAGATGAGGCAGAGAGGTACTGCCACCTGGTATGTGCTAATTTAGCTCCCTCTATTATAGATGGCCCCTTCTGAAGCCGAAATGTTTCATCAAGCACTCTTTCTACAGGAGCCCTTCTGTGGATATAATTGTGTGGGGCAGTGCAGCTTTTCAGAAACATTGTGAGTGGAAATGAAAGGCTGACAGCTATAGTTCTACTTCTGTAAAGTGTGGATCCATCCCATAATATTATGCAATACCCTTCCTTTCTACATACACACACACACCTGCCCCCCTGGAACAAATGGAAGCAGCTACCTCCTCTGAAAGGGTTCATTCCAACAGTCCACCCTCCCTGTCCTTTGTTGTATCTCAGCTAGCCCTTCCAAGAACTTCTTATTATCTCTTTCAATCTGGCCAATCCGCTTTTGATCCTCCTGTGCAAGAGATAACAAGTCTGTAATACCATTCTCATAAGAATTTTTACTGGGCTGTCTCTCATAGTTGTTACGTTGCCCTATTCATTGCCCATATATATATTTTTCAAAAAAACACCACCTTCTCATTTCTGCACTCGGTCACATGCAAAGTCACCATGTTCTCTTGCTGTTCTTTGTCACTACTTCCTCGTTTTCCTTCTCCTAGCACTCCTATTTATATATGCATATAAATAAACTAACAAAACAGGAAAGCAGGAATGCATTCAATTTTTTTTCCCCCCTGTCCTTACCCTTTCTATCATTACTTTCATTTGGTGGCTCAAAGGCTAAGTAAAGCCCCCTGCTCTACATTTACCTGAAGACTTCCCTACCACCTGAGGCATTGTCATGACACAGACTTAGGGGTACCATTACCTAAATCTTGCCCAGGTTAAAAGGCTGGGTCCATGCATGTGGAGGCTTATTATCCACACGAGATCTTGCTTAAGGCAGGGGGAAGCCTTAAGCAAAAATAAGTCTTACCAAGTTATTCAGCCTCAAATCCCTTCACCCAGCTTTTCATCTGTCAGCATCCCCCAACAAGCCCTGAAACAGCTTTTGCTGGGGAGAGCACTACAAGCCTGCATTGCTTTACAGAAGCAGTAGGAATAGGAATAATGTTTCAGACTTGCAGAGACAGGAAGGGGAGTACTCTCATTTCAGAGCTACCTAACCACTGTTCAGTAATACTTTCCTATTTACATGCCAAACCAGTCATATTGTACCTCAACTCACAGTAAGTGAACTGCAATATTGTTTAACGGTTTTTCCTGTTCACAAACTCATGAACCTGGATCAAAATCTTCCTCATCTATTTTAGCTCAAGCTTCATCAGAAGTCAAATTCATTTGAAAATACAGTAATTCAACAACTCCGCTTACTGAAATATTAACTAGCTATAGTTTTAAAACATCTACTGACAAGGAGGACTGGAATTTCCCAGCAGGATCTCTACAAAAGCTTCATGCTGATAGCAGCTCCCATTTCTCTTACTTTTGTTCAATTGATAGTTTAAATAGTTTAAGATGCTTGTTAGCAGTTTTTCAGTTAAAAAAAAAAAAAAACCAAAACATCCTGGTGTTAAAAAAAACAAAACAAAATTCTTAACTGAAGCATGGGGGTGCAATAATTTTAGAAGTGTACTAAACTGTAGCTTGTTCTTGCAAATCAAATAGTCAACACCACCTACGTTTTTCTTTATCATAGCTCTTTGCTCACAATTTGCAACTATGACAGAATAGGCTAAATACTGCACAGTGCCCATCTTTGCCAGAGCTATTTGTTCATATTCACAGGACTTTCACCATGTCATGGACTAGCTTCCGATGTCACAGCAAGAGATCTATGATAACTTCCAGTGATACCACCAGTCAAATTTTTAATATAGTTCATTTTCCTTGATATTTGAGGTTAGAAAGGCAAAGTTAGACAATCAGATGATAGCCTTTTCACTGCATATAAGCATTCCATAAAAGGAATAGTTCACTCAGACCTAAACACTCAATTTTACATTTCATTTTGCAAATTGGAACTGTAGACGTTTCTTGTAGTTTCTAGTAAGAACGAGTGTATATATTTACATTACTACTTTCAGACCTGACTATATTCAAAACTGAATGAAAGACTGATTCATTTAGCTCACTTCCCTCAAAAATTCCTATTACTATAAACAACAACATAAATTCATATATCAATCAAGATGGATTTTGGTTCTGGGTTTTTTCCTCCCCCAAATACAATGGGGGAAGCATTCATTCAGTAGGATTGCATTTGCAGCAAACTGAAGCATGATACAAAGGAAGATGATGTTACTTTTAAAAGGGCTGCCAGCTGTTTAATTATTTCTAAAAAATACATAATTCTTAAAGATGAGGCCTTCTAAGGAAGGCAGATACCAACCGCACCACAGACCAGCTAGCAGTTCAACAGGACAGCAACAGAACACATAGTCTTGTCTCCAGTCTCTTCCTTAACCCCAGGAAACGTAGGAAAGAAATGACTACCTTGGTGACAGGATCATTGTACAAACGTCATTCCCGTCACCATAAAAAAAGCTACACAAACAGCAGACGATGCACCAGAACCATTGATCAGATGGCCTGCTGATCAGAAGTCATTCATCTCTTACCTTCTCATGATTGTTTCCTTCCTAGCCTTCCCACCTGGTTTTATGGCTTTGTTACAGTTGCCATGGCCTCCCATCTTCTGAACTTGACTTCCTAGTCTTATTTTCTTGTGTCCGTGCTCTGTTTGCAGTTATACCTGGAGATTCCAGACAATCTCAAATTGTGACATGCTCACATTTTGCTGATAGACACTCAGTAGTTTAACAAACCACACTGTCTGTGATCTGCTTACAGTATGCCTATCCAGCTGCTATTGGTCACACCAACAGAAACTACTTTCTCTTCTACTCTCTCATAAGCTGATATGAATAAGTATTCCAAAGGGACATCTTATAGACTGAAAGCAAGATGGAAGTGTAAGAAGCAGTCCTTCAGCTGGCTGTAAGCAGATGTGTTTCCACTGCTAAAGACATTAAAAACTACTGTAAGATCTGACATCTCCCTCAGACTGATTTCAGCAGAGGGAAATACACAGGAGTGATATTCCAACTACGCAGCCACTTACATCCATTGCAAGGCAGACAGAAGCTGATGCAAAAACCCAATACAGGTATTTCTATTCACTTTAGCAACAATTAGAGAAGCACACTTTTCACTGAAGAAAACAGCTCCACAAAGAGCAACTTTGCAGAGAACAAGCTAGAATAGTTCCAAAGTAAGGCTGAAGTTTATACACCTTGTCTTCAGCTGTGTTGTGGTAGCACTCATGACAAATCACTGGTGCTACTCAGGAAGGCACTCCCACTAACATAAATTAACTTGATAGCAATGAATCATCAAAACATGCATCTTAAAAAAAAGGGCAGTTTTTCTGTTCTGACTTGGCAATGTCCTGTAATGAAAGACTGTCTTTGGATTTGTCACTTGTTTACAAGCACTTCAGTTTACATTTTAAATGCTTTTAATATTGTCCCCAAATTTGATACTTTTACAGTGTTGCAAACAGCCAACCAGAAGTCTTCTAGAGGCATTGCTACCAAGATCAGAGTCTAGGCTAACACCTTCCATGACTCAGTTTGTTTTCAAGAAAAGGCAGTGAGTTTAATGGGGGGGGGGGGGGGAAAGGTAAAAAGAGGCAGTTATCTGACAGAACTTCATAATGGGATTGGCAATAGACAGACTCATCCTAGTGGAGTCTTCCATAACCAGCACATTTTATATTAAACTTAGCTTTAGCCTGCGATTGCTGAATGAGGGCAGGAACATGGGTTTGCAGAGAGCCCCGTTAACTGCAAAGAGGACCCACAGTGTAAACCAACCCAAAATGACTATTTCACCACTGATCCTCAGTACAAAGCATTTAAGAGCAGCAACAGGTAACCTACAATGTACTACTGCACAGGAAGTGGGTTTTTTCCTGCCAAATGTTAATAGATATGCCTTTTCACTACAACCCTAAAATTAAGTAGTAACTCAACTTACTATCTGGGGACACGTAGCAATTTCGACTGCTTAAAACCATCTGAAATAGGGAAACAATGTCACTGCTCAGGGTGACTCCTGACTGTTAATTACATTTAAGGGAACTTGGGTGCCTAAGACTTCCATGCCATTCTGGGGAAGAGAAGCTTTTCAACAATATTGCAAAGTGGAGTACTACCTTATTTTATGCTCAGGCAGGAATGTCAGAAAAAGTCCATGTTGAATGCCATACAGCAAAAGCACAATACTCTAAGCACTATGATTTAATAGTGAAAAAATCTGACAGTTACCAGAAAAATATCTGGATATATTAGTTGTGCATAAGGGAAGGCGAAATTGGGTTATTCTGCTAATAAATTTGGGTTTTGGATCTACACAACTGGTAGCAGGTCAAACAAGGCACAGACTAGTGCTTGGAATCCACCCCCCACCCCCCCTTTTTTTTTTTAAAAAGGGGTCCACTTCATTCAGACAGAACAGCCACCTGTAGATTTAAGAAAGTGGACAGTATGCACCACATAAGCTTTTATCCTGCTGTGCTGAAGATTCCATTAGCTGGACTCCCTGCTTCTCTGCGCTTTTATCCCAAAGACCTGGTGTCTGCAGGATCTTTATGACTAGTTCCTCAAAGGCATGTTGCACTCCATCCTGTGTCTTGGCACTGGTCTCTGGTGGGGGGGGGAAAGAAAGGGAGGAGGGGGAAAAAGTATTTTATCTTATTTGCAGGGAGTATTCCACTTTGTAAGAAGTTCTTTTGGGACCAGAGAGAAGACACGATTTTTTTAATGAGTGAACCTCCTCTCCATTCTCCCTTAAAGGCAACACTTAAGTTGAATATGATAAACAGAAACACATCCCAGTCTGAAGCATATCATTTTTCCACCTAAAAAAATTCTACAGCTCCCCATTCTCTCCATAATGGAGAAACAGAAATTGTTCTCAGGTTGTAATAGTAAATCTACAAGATATTATTCCATAACTAAGCTGGGAAACAAAGGCGGCAGATGGAATTACATGTTTTCCCTTATTCATTTGTTCCAGTTCCTTCTGGAAATCTTTTCAAGAAGCTTCACTTAAAAGGTACTTTAAAAATAAAAAATAAAAAAAAAAAGAATTGTTCCCCATCTTTATATCTTCATGTTGTACATTTTATTGTTGGTCTAAGAATATTGTCTTTTATGTAGCTGCAACAGAAACTTGGAAACGAGAAAGATTACCCAAAGTCCTTGTTGACATCAGTCAGGAGAAAAATTCCAGTCTTCTGGGCTCTGAATTAAAAAATCCTGCTAGTTTCAAGAGAACATAAAATTCATGCCTACACAGTGTATGAAGTAAATTCTTTCAGAGAAAAGTACTTCCAATCGCAGTCAATGCAGAGCATCTCTGAAAAAAAGTTAAAACCTACATCCATGCATATGAACTAACACAGCAAAAGGAACCCATATTAATTAGGTACTAAAAAAAGTAAATCAACCCATCAACCTGAAATACAATTGTACACTTCATTCACGCTTAGCAATACTAAAATATACATATGACTATACAAGTTTTTGGCACAGAGTTACATACCTATAAAAAGCAGCGAGCGTTTCCTAGCAAACTGGAGTCCTTCTCTTCTGTCTACTTCACGATCAGGCTGCAGAGACGAATGAAGAACATGACTAAAATAAGCTACACTTGCCACTTTTAGGAAGTCCCTGGAAAACTACCACTGCAGAAGCGAAGTTTTGCTGAAAAGAAAAAAAGTCTATAAAACCATGTAGTAATCAGCAACTGGATTTTCCCATGCTACAGACAGCTTACTGCTAGGCAGGCTGTTAGGGGGTCAAATTGAACAGCAGCAACATCAAATCAGTAGGAAATGAATGTGTTACTATCTTCTGAATCAACTAGGAGCAAGATATATGCCAGAAAGGAGGCTTCAGTAGTCAAAGGATCTGAAAAGGCATATCAAAGGATCTGAAAATTGACAGATCTGGAAGGGGCAAAAGAGAACCTAGTTCAGGATAGCCACACTGGAAACCTCTTGTAGCAAAGCAAGTGTGAAACATCTCACTATGCAACAGGCATCTAAGATACGTCAAAACACCCCAGAAACATACAGCAACCAGTGCACCTCACATCCACACAGATGCACACTCTATAGACATCTGAAGAGCTGAATTCCCCTTCCCCACCACCTGTCCAAAACACAGTGTGGTCAAAAAGAAAGCAGCAGCTGTCCTGTTGCACTGCAGTCAACTTCCATGGTATACAGCCTAAAAAAGGCAGAACCTCTCACTATCTTAAGAGAATCTCTCTCATCAACTGCATCTCTCCAGGACAGTTTCCATTAAAATCTTTAACAACACCTGCTTCTAAAATGACATACTAAGTGGAGCCTGCCCAACCTAGGTTCCTCAGTTACAGAGCATATCACCTCCTCACACAACAGATGTGTTCGTTTCAGCACTTATCTCACATTTATACTCTATCATGAATGAGTAATCTGTGGAAGAGTGTAAGAGGATGCATTTCTAAACTGACCTTATCAGTTTTATTGCCAACTAACATCTTCACAGTGTTGCTTTTGGTGGTATACATTTCCAGCTCATTCAGCCAGCTCTCTAGTCCTGCGAAAGTGTCTTTTCTTGTAACATCATACACTGGTAACAGAGGAAAAGGAGCTTAACAGCTGTAGAGTCTTGAACAATGTTTACTTCATTATGGCAGAACTTAGTCCCTCCTAGCTAACTACTGCCCCCCCCCCAAAAAGCAGTATTAGGGAATTACAGAAAGATGCATCAACCATATCCTCTCCCCAGAGCTGGAACACATTGGCTGTGCTCACCCAAAGTCACTAGGGATTACAGAACACGAGCACCTCTGCAATAAATCTGTGACTGGAAATTAGACTTACCAGTTGAAATCTTATACCTGTTACTAGTTCTGAATTGGGCCACAAAGAATATTTTGAAATAGGTATTTTGTCACCTCATTTAATGTATAACTACATGCACGCACTGCTGCTAAAAACATGGATTCTGAGTAAAAAGTGACTTTTGGTCACTGGTAACTTCATAACTGCATTCACTTAATCACTAAGGTTTAAAAAGCTGCATCATAGTCAGAAAGAATATTTTGTACAGCAAGGTGTTCAGCTTTCATAAACCCCGAGAATAAGAATCCCTTCTTTTTCTAATTGCTGTTGTCACACAGAGAGGGACTAGCCATCCATTACTTGTGCTACAAACCTCATGTCTTACAGTAATCACATCAAGTTTCTGGGGAAAAAAGTAAAAAAGTCGGGGGGGGGATGGGACGGGACAGGACACCCAACACAAAACCTAATTTGCCTTATTACCAGAAGCTCACCAAAGTAATAACTACAAAGCTAATAATTCACCCACTCAACAGCTTGCAGTATGACATCTCTGTATTTTTAAACTATTTTGAAGAAGCATTATTTCCTGCCAGTGGTTTTGCATACTCAGTGTTTGACCTAATGATGCAGTAATGTTGTAAAAACCATAATCGTTCCCCTGATTCTCTCAGACAACCTCCTTTTGTAAAGACATGCACATTTAGGTAGTAATAAAGACCACACTTCTTGTAATCATGTTTTTCTTCCATATACCTCCTACCTAAAACAACCCCTTGAGCTCCTCGGTAATAACTGGGAGTCAGTGTTCTAAAGCGCTCCTGTCCTGCTGTGTCCTACAGAGAAAAAAGAAAAAAAAAAAACCAAAACACACACAAAATCAAATCTATTTAGAACAAAAAAAGGTATTTTAAACTACACAAGATAAACAAAGTTAACGTTTTCCTGACCAGTAAGGATATGTGAAACCATAAGACAGCAGAATGAAGGAAGCAGTCAGAAAATGTTAGCAGCAGCAACAGAAAACAGATAAGTAGGGGCAGAAAAGCATGTAGAGGACTTGATTGAAGGTTAAAGCGATAAGCACAGACACCTGTAATGCGAGTGAGACAACAAGAAAGTCAATGGGACTAAAGAGAAATACATAAAAGGCTATTGCTGCAAGCCAAGCAGCTAAGCTTAATCAGTTAACAATCAGCTGAACTAAATGAGGTGAGGAATAACTGGTTTTCCAGTGAGACTGCACTTCACTGCAGGAAAGGAGACACAGTGGTTCCAAAAACCTCCCTTTGCTCCTCCACAGCAGGAAAGGAGAAACCAGTTAGAAAGAACTACTTCAAGTTTGCTAAGACTCTAAGCAGATAAGAAATTTAAAATCAGTAGTTTTACTCAATTATTACTGCAGTACGTCACACTTATTCTCACAAATCTTCAAAACAGCTCCTAAGCACAACATGAAATTCAAAAACCCTCAGAATAAACAATAAGGAGGCAGAAGAATTACACAAATATAACTTTTACAAGAAAAGTTTATGTACAGATTACAATGGATAGACTAGCAGCTATGTTGTAATTTATTTCTTTGTTAAAAAAAGACACTAAAATTTGCAATATATTTACTTAATTTGCATCATCGTTACTAAGGAGATTGTACTCTTAGGCATCTATGCACACAGGAACACTAAAGCAGAAGCTCCTTTTTACCTTGATGCGCTGTACATGCATTAAAGTTTTTATTTAACATTGTACAACTGCACTGGTTTTTTCTCCCCCCAATTAGCAGTTCCTCCTGATGCTGTTACAGACTGCTGCAAAAGTGCCTTTTCCAGCTATACAACTTGTGCAAGTTCTGGCCTTGCTTTTGATTTCACAGCAAGGAGACACACCCCTGTGTGATTATTAGGGCAAACGTATCTTGGTTACTCTCAGCAAAGCTTCTGCTTTGTGTGCCACATGTTCAGAATACAGCCAACACACATGCTCACTGGCTAGAGCAAGTGTGACTTTATCGCTCTTGCTCTGCATTCTGTACACAAACTGTGAATAAAAACAAGAAAATAATTCAAGTTTTGGCATTTATATTACTTTTGTTAATCCCAGCCTAAGGCACATTTGTGCTCTCTTTCCAATAGTCCCAATTACTTAATTAGTAATGGCGTGTTCTTTCTCAAATACCTATGACCATACACATAAAATCTCTTTCTTCTAAGGCTCTTTCGTTCCATTTAGGAGAATAGATGTGGTGCTTTAATATTATAGATAATCCTGACCACACAGCTGCAGTCTGATTTCCGAGTTTGCAGGTGCTGGAAATATAGCATCAGGAAGTTCAGGACAAATGCTCAAGTCTCTCAGTAAATCTGAACCAACCTTTAAATAGTTCAGGACCAAATATATTTTTTTTCCACGATTTTAACAAAAATAAAACATCTGGACTGTTTCTGGTATAGTATACACACAGAGTCGCTGCACAGCCCCTACAGGAAATCATGCAACTCATCACCCAGAACATCGCTTTTCTGCAGTTTACTCGACTTAAGTACTTGTCCGTCCTGGGAGTGCTTCTGGGTCATACAGGCATGAAATGCCTGCCTTTCTTGCAAGGCCACATCTTCACAAGTCTAACACTTCAGAGAGGGTTTGAGAAACCCAGTTGTATAAGTGCAGGAAAAAGCAGTCAAAATCTCTACTAGAATTGAAGGAAGACCCAAACCTAGAGCAATGAAGCATTTATCAGCGTTTTGAAAAAACCTTGTCTGCAACTACTGTTGTACAATCATGACAGACACTCATTCTATGTACATTTGCATCATAAGTACACAATCTCAACATGCAGAAGACTTTAGCAAGGGGGGAGAAAAGGAAGAGGAAAAAACCCACGAAAAGAAGCTCCTGAAGTTTTACATCTGTCGAGAACAAAACCTATCCATATGTGTCTGGAACAAAACCTACCCATATTGCAAGCTGTACTGCATGGCCGTCTACCACCATTTTCTTCACTTTAAAATCAACACCTAAGACGTAAGAAGAAGGGAAGGCTTGTCAAAATGAACTGGCGAATGCCCACCCCCGCAGCCGGCTTCCCCCCCGCCTCCAGCAGCGCCCGTCCACCCTCGCAGCCCGCTCCCCCCCCCTGCAACAGCGGCCGCCCTCCAGGCGCTCGCACGATCCCGGCTCCCCGCCGCTGCCTCTCGCCAATGGGACCCAAACGAAAACAAGCGAAAACGTCCCCAGCTCGGGGGCGGGCGGATTCCAGACTCACCGATGGTGGGTTTCAGGCACGGCTCAAACGCACCATCAGTGAACCTCAGCAGGAGGCTGTGGGGAAAGAAACCGAGAACTCAGCCCAGTGTCGAGAGCACCCCGCCCGCACGGCCCGCACGGCCCGCACCTGGACTTCCCCACGGCGCTGTCTCCGACCAGAAGCAGCTTCAGGGTGAGGCCTGCAGCGTCCATCCCCCACGCTGCACGGGTCTGGAACCGCCCGCGGCAGAGGCCGCCGGGTCGGGCAGACCGAAGCAGCCCGGAGCGCAGCGCAGCCCTGAACGGAACGCGCGCGGCTCCGGCCCTGACCCTGCCGGGCGCCGCCGACGGAACCAGCTGACGCGACTGCGCCTATCAGGCGGCGGCCGGTGCCAGGCGGGGCGGGGCGGAGCGGGCCCGGCCCGAGCTGCTGCGCCGAGGGGCCCTCTGGCTGGCCAGCGGGGATCGGCTCGGGCCCGGCCATGTCCGATTACCAGATCTCGGTGGAGGAGCTGAACGACCTTCTGGCTAATGGGAGCGGCTGCTACAGCCTTCCTAGCGCGCACAGCAACGAGGTGGTGCCGCGCATCCACGTGGGGAACGCGTGAGTGCGCCGGGCCGGGGCCGAGGCGGGCAGCTCGCGAGAGGCGAGGCCGGCCGCGGTGGAGGAGGGGGGCCCGTGTTCGTAAGCCTGTGAGCGGTGTTCTCGTAGGCGCTTGAGTGCAGAGGTTGGGGTAGGCCGTGCAGGGTTGTGAGACGCAGGGCGTTCGCTGCGTAGCCGCCTGAACGGGAGTTTGAGCCGGAGGAAGTCACGCTGCAGGGCGGAATCTGCTGGATCTGTGCGGGCCCCGGGAGGCCCTCCGGAGCCTGGCCCGGGCTGTGCAGCCCAAGGGTCTCGAGCTTAGGGGAACTGTCAGCCGGGAGGCCTGTGGCTGCAAGATCTGAGCCGCCTGGCAGCAGGCTGCCTGGGGCTCCTGTTGGTGCGTGACACGGCAAATGACGAAGCACAGCTCATAAATGGCACCTGCTAAAACGTTCAGTACCCTGTTGAAGTCCCAAATCTAAGCCAAAATAGAGCTGAAACAAGGTTAAAACTAAGTTGCTTAAGAATGAAACGCACCTGCTCAGTTGCGTCAGCACTGGGCTTTTTTTCCTCCTGATACTTCCTACTCTTGCTAACAAGTTGTGGTCATCTGCACAGACGAGGGAGGAGAGATGAGATGCCATGAGGTATACGTACAATATCATCTGCGGAAGCCCGATCACAACACTGGTGTAATAACCGTATGTCAGATGAGTGGAATAAGCTGGAACATGAAGAACGAGCAAAGTAGCAATATGGATATTAGATCTCGGTTTAACCATGTGCAAAATGACCTGAAGGAAGAGAGACTTTAATAGGAGTCACCACCCCTGTCTGTGATTGGTCACATTAATGTTTCTGCACTCTAAGCGCTAAAAAAACTCATCCTGATTAAAGTATTCATGCACATGATGGGAGCCAGAGCGATACAGGTATGGCTATGATGAAAGCCCTTAAATGGAGAAAAGTGTTCAGGGTTCACCAATAGCACTTCTTTTCTCAGTTGTATGATGTTTATTCTTTGCACCAAGATTACGATTTCAGTTACCTGTTCCAATCCTATCATATCCTGCTGATTCTCTTTCCCTTTTTTGTCCGTCTTTGCACACTTTATCTCTGTGAAATTGGGGACTTTTTGATACGTGTGTAGTATACTGGATCCCTGTTCTTATTTGAATCTTGTAAGTCCTAAAGAAATATAAGTCAAACCCATAGGTTTTCATTAACTTTCTCCTAAGCCAAACCAGATGATGTTTGTCACTGCCAGTTGATGCAGGACATGCACGTCTAGAGATAGGACCGAAATTACTATCTCAATGGCCAATCTGGTGTCTGACAGCCACCTTCTCCTTTGTATTTTTAGCAGTTACCTGGAACAAATGAAGTCATAGCCTGCAAGGTGATTTGCGCAGTAAATAATTAAAAAATAACTTTGAAGATAGTTGGCTACTACAGAGTATTTTTCATTGTTCAGTAATTGATTTTAATTATACAGTATGGACTTTTAATACATTCAGATGCAAGGTTGTCTAGGAACAGAGAATACATGTGTAAGTTGCAGGATAGAAAATGTCTGTCTAGTGGAAAGCTTTACCACTGAGAAGGGCTTTTTATGTAGTAATTGACAACCGAAAATATCTGAAGAACCAGTGCAGTTTGTAGCATAAGAACAGTTTAACTGTTAGTTGGACTAAGACAACGTGCAATTCTACTGTCAGTGTTTTTAAAAGGATGCTGAAAAATTGTGGAGGACAGCTAGAGGTAAGAAATAACTTTGGGGGCTGAAAAAGCTATTTCACAGGGGGAACAGACAACCTACTTAATTTATCAAGACTTAGTAGGCAATAATATCTTTGAAGCATCCACAGAGAGTTAAGATAATGCTGAGGTCTAGTTGAATGGATGAATGTCTATTAAGATTCAGTCACTGCAAGGTGAACTTTGATATTCTCAAACTGGAAATACTAATTCTTAAGAGAATTTGTATCAAGTGGGGTTGTGGTATACTGCCTTGTAAGTAGCATTTGATGTATTAGTTGTCATTCTGAAAGAATTTGAAACTCTGCAGATCTGTTCTCACGCCATTTCCAGATATATGTCCCTCTTTTGTACCCTCCTTGTGTAAAGATAAGGCTGAAGAGACATCTGTTTTTCTGACTTGACTCCTTCTCCTACAGACTGCTGGGGAAATGAACCTCCTTTGCACTCAGCCTCTCAGGCTTTGTGCATATGTGGGTCCAGCAGTGTGCAAGGCATCAATAAAGCTTTTACTACTGTGTGCAAGAACTAAGCCATAGCTTTGTTTGGGGCCTGTATTTGCGGTTCATTAGTCTGTCTTGTTCTGCTCTAGCATCTGCGCAGAGCTTGGAATACGTCTCATATTTGAAGCTGTCTTGGTGCAGTGCAGTACATCTGATTGGCGCTCACCTCATATCTTGGTTTTGGCCTTTGTTGCACAAATCTTCTTACTGAATCTCTGAGGAGTTGTTGGAAGCACTTTGCATTGGGCTACAGGGAAGTCCGGGAAGGCAATATAGCAGGAGAACAAAGTAATGCGGTCATTTGATCTGACATTCAAATCTCTGCTTTGACTTGGATGGATCAAACCTTTCTGCAATATAGGGCCACGTTTATGACTACAAATGGCAGAGATTTTATAACAATAAGAATTCACAGAGTAGCCACATCTGTAGAGTTTTAACATGGGGGGATTGGAATCCCAATACGTGACATAAAAGCAATAGAATTTGAACAGGAACTCACAGGAAAAAAATAAAACATCTGAGTGAGATTCAGAAACGTCTGTTGGAAACCTTTTAGAATATTTTGCATAGGGGTGCTGCTGTCTCTCCTTAAGAGTAACTAATCTTTAGATAAAAATGACAACGCAGAGACATTCAGGCAGATGAGATTAAATTGGGTCATAGTGTAGAATAACCATTTATCTGTCAAGTAACTTCAAGTTACAGGCAGAGCCAAAGTACTAGATCTTCCATGCAATACATGAAAGTCATAATTAATGAAAACACAGAGGTAAAATGATGAAATATTTTTAAAATAATGGTTTTGCATATTACAGGAGACAGTTCTAATCTCTCAAGAAGATTAGACAAGATTTGTGAAGACAAGAGTAAAAATGTAATATCACTAAAACAAGAATTATTATATAGGTGACAGACTAGCACAATTATATATTTTTCAACCAATAACAAAATAAGAATTCAGGATACACTGGAAGTACAAATAATTTTCTGTTTCTGTACAAGTCAAGATGTGTGTCAGTGTAACATCTTAATCAGTGACCAGGACAGTTGGACAGAATGCATCTTTATCAGGGTTGCAGATGACACCAAAATGGGGGGAGCAGTCAACACACTGGAGAGTAGGTTTTTATTCAGAGCAACCGTGTCTGGTCAAAACCAGTGTTTTGCCAGAAAGCAAGCAGGCTTAGCTTTCTGAACTACTGGCTAAGGGAATCTGTTTGTGGGTTTTTTCACAGACTATTGGAAGCCTGTAACAATTCAAGCCATGTCTCCAGAACTGTATTTGGTAAAAAGGTTCTGGTTACGAATGCCAAATCTGAGTTTTCTGTCTGCTTTAATGTGTGTGGGTAACCCATGAAGCAATTCTTTGTTCTTAATGTGCTAGAAGTGCAGGTGTGTTGTAAGGAGTATGAAAGGCATTCTCCCAAAATTAATATTAAATTTAGTGACTGTAAGGGAAGAAGCGGTGAGGAAACAATTTTGTATGAACATAACAGTGGAAATTAAAATGTGTTAATGTGCTGGCATTTTTTGCCATTAAGGACTTGGTTTATTTGCTTGTAATCCCATATGGCAATGCTTTATAGCCTCATGTACCCTTAATTGCTGATGCACGGTTCTCTAAGACCTGTGTTTTGTGGCTGGTAAAATTGTTCATCTCGGTTCAAAAGAAACGCTTCTTACTAGTGTTACTCACAAGACGAGGAACTCTCAGTCTTCCGTATTGAGAACAGACAAGATTCTGTGATTTTTCTTAGGGACATAGAAGAAGCTGATGTTAGCGTCTCTCTGCTATTTGGAGGAGCTAGCATTTCAACATTGAATATGATGCAGCTGGAATAAAATGTTACGGATGGGAGAGATCCAAGGACTGTTTGGAAAGGGAGAAAAAAAAGGCATACAAATACTCTCTTTTTCACCTCTAGCTGTGTAAGAAAATAATCTATAAAATCTGCAAAAATCATTCACTGGGAATGAGTTTGCCTCCAGGGGAGCCAGTCTGTGTTGCCAGATTCAACTGCGATTCCAGGACACGAGTTCCTGTTGATCCTGACCACTGTCAGATATATACTGATCTATATACTATTACTTAAACCATATACTCACCCCACTAAGCATAGGAACTCACAGCTGAATTAACACTTTTTATTTTGGCCTTGTACTGTAGGAGTTACTTTTGTGTGGCAAGCAGAATTCCCCAGGCACTGATACTTGTCCCCTGGCACAGATGATGTCCTGCCAGATGGAAAATCTGTCAACATTTGTTTGGGTAATGAAGTCTTTACAAATATTTGGCTCATTGCCATAGTTGTTTGGCACAGACAGCAGAAAATGTAGAAGCTTTACTCATGCATAAGGATTCATCTGCTTAGAGTACAATTTAAGGGGTGAACAGTCATTAGGAGAAGAGGAACGCTCTAGATGTTTATATAGCCTTGAATTATGTGAAAATTGTGAGTGAATGCACTCAGAGATTCATATAGATATAAACCAACTAATTTGGGTACTTATTTTAACCTTTTTAGAATAGCTAAGTGTCCAGCCAAAATCCTTAGGTGCATTGCCATCTCTTAGAAACTTGTCCAAAAAGACTACACAAATGCTTATCTGGAGCTCAGCTTAATATTAAGACTCCTTGTATTTGCAATTTATGACTTGAGCCGTAGGGAGATTTTCTAAAAGATTTCTGTTTCCACATCCAGTTAGACACATAGTGAAAGCTGCCTTTAAAAACAATAAAGGGATTTATGTCTGTTTAGGCTACCTCTTTTCACAAAGTGTGCAGGAACTGAGTTATCTTTCAGCTAAAGCCTTCTGTCACATTGTGCTAATGTTGACCAGTGGGTTCAGATTTTATGAGGAGACCACATGGTGTCATAAAACATACTTTTTTTTTTCTTCTCAGGGAAGTGAGGCAAATACTGGGACTGACATACAGAAATAATCAGACTCAGAATGAAAAGTAGTGGTTTTACAACAAAAAGGAGTCAATGGTCTCCTCATATTATATAATGGTTATCTCCTCTTACTATAGATTGTGTTCCAGTGCACAAGTAGAGATTTGTGCATGATCAGTTGTGTTACTAAGCAGATGGATTGTTTGCCATCGTACAACCTGGAGCTTCTATCAGAGCTTATGGCATTATTACTGGATCTAATTCATTGTCATCATCCAGCCTGAAAGGCATGATTATTATGTATCATCCTGCTCAATTGCTCACTAATAGGGTAGGGTGCTCTTTTAGCCACTTAAAGATGGAAGCAGGTGGTTTTGCTACAATTATTTGATAGAACCGAGGAGTTGGAAAGGGCTTAGCTGACCTAAAAGTACTGAATGCTTTCTTAAGCACTTAAGCATCTTAAACGTCACTCATCTGGATTCTTTTCCATTCAGATATTGATTTCAACTAAGGCATTAAAAATTATAATACTTGTGATGAAAACACTGAGTGTCAAAGACTGAATTATATCGCTATATTGCTGGCCTTTGGATAGCCTTGCCAGATCTTTCCATGACTTCAAAGATGTTCAATAGCCCAGGGACAGAGGACTACACCTCATAGGAGTCTTCAGATGAGACCTTTGAAGATGCAGGAACATTTACTCATAGTTACTTGCTATCTTCCTGTGGCCTGAGAAGGAGCCAGTGCTGTTTCACAGTGGTTAAAATTGCCCCCTAAAATGTCTGTTTGTCTGGACTGTCTGCTAGAGTAGCAAGTACTACTTACCTAGCCCTGCAACACTGGTAGCTGACAGTAGAGGCTTTTTATATCTGGTTTTTAAATTATCTTATGTAGATAATGGTTGATCTTAGAAGTGACTGTCCTGGGCTTCTGTTATCTCCAGTATTTTCTTACTTTGGTCAGAATTTTATGTTCAGAAAGAGTTTTAATTTTATGCCATAGTAGGGTCTAACAGATTAAGTTTCATGTGTGTTCTGCTCAGTTGTCAGCCAAGAAAGTAGTGTTCTCTCATGCGCAAGTAGTGACCATGGCTCTAAATATTTCTGTGAATTTATAATCTGTAGCTAATTCATTTCTGGTAACAGTATATTTAGCATCAATTAAGAGAAAAATCAAAGGTTTTGGTTATCAGTAGCTTCTGGGGACATCATAAATAGTGAGATGATTCACCAAGTTCTAATTATTTTCTTGACACTTTTTATCATACAGGTTCATAGCCAAGAACATTATGAGGCTGCAGCGTCTGGGGATAACCCATGTTCTGAATGCAGCAGAGGGGAAGTCATTCATGCATGTGAACACTAATGCAGAGTTCTATGAAGGCACAGGCATCAGATACCATGGCATTAAAGCTAACGATACACAAGAATTTAACCTCAGTCGCTATTTTGAGGAGGCAGCTGATTTTATTGAGAAAGCACTTTCCCAGAAGGATGGTAAGGCAAACTGAAATATCTTTCTACCATGTTTTCTGTGCACTGCGTCTGTTTCTTAGCAATTTATTTTACTGTTTAAAATGGTTCTTTGCTCAGATTATTAGCTGAACAACCAAGTCAGGAATTCAGATCAAGGCTCCGGATCAAAGACACCAGAATACACAATAAGACGTCTTAATCTTCTGTCTATATATGTAGGTCTCCAGTATATGGCAAATGGAAGTCTGTCACTGTAGGCGTGACTTTGAAAAGTGAAACAGCTGCTGCATGCTATAATAGTGCCTTTCTGGGAAGATGTGTTCTTATTTTTCCTTAGAAGTGGTAAATCACATTAAAAAATCAAAAAATAAGTTCAGGATCTAAAAGTTGTTTTAGGACACTAGAAATTATAAATTAAAGACAGAAGTGATACAAGTAATGCATTGCTGAAGAGTACTCACACAACCTGCTGTATGATGGGTTTTTTTGAATGTACAGTAAGGATAGAGACTGTGGCCTTACAATTTTTATTACATTAAGTCATTAAATTATTTTATGTGATGATTACCTCTTTATTCCCTAGGATTACACAAAGGCTGGAGATGATATTTGCAATGTTGTTGATTGCCACATTTCTCTGCAGTGTGTTTCCTCAGAGCAGAAATCCTAGGACATAGTGCAGTGGGCCAGACAGTGTTTGTTATTGTCTGACTATTTCAGCATACCAGTTATTTCTACACAGGCTTAATTTCTTTCTTGGTTCATGACTGAACATGAAAAAGGAGGAACGAGAACTTCCACAATTCTAGAAGTTCTTTCTCTGAAATGGGCAAAAGGGGTACTAGAGCTGTGATGTGCTTTTGAGAGATGGAAAGAAATTTTACCTCCAGTTTGGTGGAGTGTGAAAAATTCTGAAAATTGAAATGTGACTCTTCCAGTTAGCATTGTGACTCACTGAAGCAGTTTGCAGTAGGAAAGAAGAGTTTAACAGTGCCAGCTGTGCCGTGACTGTCCCTACTCAGTTTGATCTAAACAGTTGCAGAGTCAATCTGAATTTACAGTAGCAGTTCTATTTGTACAGTAGCAAAAAGAATCTGCTAATTCTTTCAGTCTTAGTAGTTGTCTACCATGCCTGCCACTGTTTTCTTACTGTGGTAAACAAAGAGGAACTTTGTAGCTGGGTGATGCTGAAGTCAGTTTTAAGATTAACTCACTACTGAAATTTGATAGTTTTGTTTGAAGTGTAGAGTAAGGACAGTGAAGTGAAGAGGGGTGCCATAGTATTTTCCTTCAGTTTCATTTTAGCATTGTAGTTGCATGAAGTTCTGGAAGGCAGGTCTGGTATACTAAAGGTCTGGAAGGCAGCCCTTAAGACACTACCTTTCACAGAGGAAGGCTAGAAACCCTTTTGCTTCTGATCATTTGCAGAGGGGAAGTCAATTCTCTTCCACTTATATGATCAAGAATCTCTAAATCTTGCAGATTTATGGCTACAGGCTCTCAAGAAATGTTGAGAATGTATTGGTTTAGTTGTTTTAACTTGCTACTGATTAGAGATTTGCCTTGACCTGAGAAGCCTCTGCAGCTCAAGGCAAATGTGATAATGCGCTTTCTGTTGCTGTGGTTCAAAGCAAGTTGTGGTTATGATGAAAATGTGTGTGTACGGTTCATCCATTCTCTTGTCTCAGAAAAAAATTTACTCTGGAGAGTAGCCTGGGGCCATATCTCTCACTGCATTTGGGAAGGGGAAAATTTTTGTATCTGGAAAAGCAGGTCAAAGAGGAAGCAGCTGAGAAGCAATAAAATCAAGTTAGATTTCTCAATGGGAGCAGTGGCCTGCTTTATTATTGTTGGATACCTACCTACAGGATTTACCCATGTGGTGGGTTAACCTTGGCTGGATGCCAGGTGTCCACCAAGCTGCTCTATCACTCCCCCTCTTCAGCTGGACAGGGGGAGAAAAATACAACAAAAGGCTCGTGGGTCGAGATAAGGACAGGGAGATCACTCAGCAATTACCATCATGGGCAAAACAGACTTAACTTGGGGAAATTAATTTAATTTATTACCAATCAAATCAGAGTAGGATAATAAGAAATAAAACCAAATCTTAAAACACCTTCCCCCCTCCCCTCCCTTCTTCCCGGGTTCAGCTTCACTCCCAATTTTCTCTGCCTCCTCCCCCTGAGTGGCACAAGGGGATGGGGAATGGGGGTTGCAGTCAGTTCATCACACGTTGTCTTTGCCGCTCCTTCCTCCTCACTTTCTTCCCCTGCTCCAGTGTGGCGTCCCACCCACGGGAGACAGTCCTCCACGAACTTCTCTAGCATGGGTCCTTCCCACGGGCTGCAGTTCTTCACGAACTGCTCCAGCATGGGTCCTTTCCACGGGGTGCAGTCCTTCAGGAACAGACTGCTCTAGCGTGGGTCCCCCACAGGGTCACAAGTTCTGCCAGAAAACCTGCTGCAGCGTGGGCTCCTCTTCACAGGGTCACAGGTCCTGCCAGGAGCCTGCTCCAGCACGGGCTCTCCACGGGGTCACAGCCTCCTTCGGGCACATCCACCTGCTCCGGCGTGGGGTCCTCCAGGGGCTGCAGGTGGATATCTGCTCCACCGTGGACCTCCATGGGCTGCAGGGGGACAATCTACATCACCATGGTCTTCACCACGGGCTGCAGGGGAATCTCTGCTCCGGTGCCTGGAGCACCTCCTCCCCCTCCTTCTTCACTGACCTTGGTGTCTGCAGAGTTGTTTCTCTCACATGTTCTTGCTCCTCTCTCCCAGCTGCTGTTGCGCAGCAGGTTTTTCCCCCCATTCTTAAATATGTTATCCCAGAGGCTCTACTACCGTCACTGATGGGCTCAGCTTTGGCCAGCAGCGGGTCCGTCTTGGAGCCGGCTGGCACTGGCTCAATCGGACATGGACGAAGCTTCTGGCATCTTCTCACAGAAGGCACCCCTGTAGCCCCCCCCCACTACCAAAACTTTGCCACGCAAACCAAATACAACCCAACAAATATGTAGAATGAGTTCCCTAATCAGTTAGCTGGAAGCATTTTATTGGTGCTGGCATAGGTGTGATTAGATGTTTCTGGTTCTTGTTGCTGCACCGTCAGCAGTTTCATTTACTTGAGTGTTAATATGGCTTCATAAATAGCCAGAGAAGTAGCCACGTATGAGCCAACATGGAGTTAGCACAGGAATTGACAGCAATGCAGCAAAAAGGCTGGATATCTTTGAAGAGATGCAATATATGACAAACAGCATATTTCTCTGTCTTCAGTGTATTTTAAACTTTGCATCATTTATTTGTGCTCTTTGGTACTGGTCATCTTTAGGGGCAAGGCTTATTCTAAACCACAAAAGATTGAAGTGTAGTAAATAGACACAATTTGACTTTTTGTAATATTGTAGCGAATATGTTTTAGTGTGAGTTTGATATACAACCATTTTTCTTCTGTATTAACCTTGACGACAGACTGTGTAGCTACTAACAGAGTGATAGCACCTTTCTTCCAAGTTCTACATGTCTTCTGTAGCATTCAGAATTCACAGTTCTCAAGCTGCTGAAGGACTAATATTATTACACTTTATATCCTAGCTATTTCATGTTGCTTTTCAAACATATATTCCAGTATAACCCAAATTATGACCTGTCTTCCCTGCAGGACAAGTGTTTGTGCATTGCCGTGAGGGCTACAGCCGTTCTCCTACACTGGTCATCGCCTACCTCATGCTTCGCCAGAATATGGATGTCAAGTCTGCATTGAGCACTGTCCGGCAGAAGCGAGAGATTGGCCCCAATGATGGCTTTCTAAGGCAGCTTTGCCAGCTCAATGAGCAGTTAGTGAAGGAGGGCAAACTGAAGCCCTAGAACAGAGCACCGTAGTATTTTTTGAAGTTTCTCAAACCATCAGAGGACGTCTTAGGTGCTTTAGATTCCCAAACCCCAACCACCAAGCTAAATCACGTAATGCGAGGGAGACAGAATTCCTGCTCTTGTCTAGTGAAAGTATCTTTCTCAAACGCTGGGTCTGTCTTTCAAGATGGCACAAAATTGTGTCACTGTTCGGAGCTGTTGCCATAAAGAGGTGTTTTTGGAGTGGTAACTCCAGTGATAACAGCTGTCTTCACATGTATTTCAGAGCCCCCTGCAGACTCTGTAGCATAGGTGGTTTGCATTGACATTGAGTGTGATTCATTTAAGCCTTGTCTTGTATCCCACCAGAGCACCATTGTCTGAGAGCCCCAACACATCTTTTCACTCACTCTTAATTGAAGTACTGTATTTTCTAAAGCTTCTTTTTCATGCACACAGGTGCCTAAAGTTTGAGTGTAGGAGCTTCAAGGAACAGAGGAACATATATACAAATGCACAGATGCACTCGCTTGTAAAATGAAGTGTATGCAGTGTTGTGTTTAGTGTGGGTTTATGCAATACACAGTGTGTGGTAGTAAAGCCATTCAGAGCCCAATCTTGATGCACACTGTATTTCCAAGAATATTTGTACCTCTTGCTGTTGTGATTGACATGAAATAGTCTGATATTAAATGCTCTTTTATTTTTGTTTTGAAATCATACTAGAAAAAAATGTCAAGAGCAGATGTTGAGGAAAAAAACTTGAGCAAGGAAGAAATACTGTCTGTATTTAGGAGTGCTTGTACTGGATGTATGATAAAGTTCTAAGTATCAGAATATAATGGCTCCCGAGGCTTGTATTGAATTACAGTGTCTCTCTCCCTTCTTTACTATCACTGTTTATTAACATAGAATGGAATGAGCACATATGCAGATTACTTCCAGTAGGGCAGCACAGGTGTGCTTATAAAGCAGTTTGCAGAAGTACACTCTTGACTTCTTGGATTGCTTGCATGGTATCATTAAATAGAAATGAGCATTGTTATGTACCACATGGAATAGGAAACATTCCTATTAAAATAAAGGATGTCTTGATTCTGTTTGACATACAGAAGAAATGAGTCATTGCAATGTTGGGAGAGGAAGCTTTGTTTACAGTATGCCTGACAGTGTGTAAATGTGTACCTGTGAGTTATAGCACTGTATTAACGCAAAGGATCTCCCACTGCAAACTCAGAATTGTTGGTTAAACTAACAGAACCTGAGATGTATGTGTTCCCTTTTTATCTGTGCTTTAATGTAGTTCTGGATTGAAAATCTTAACACTATTTTAAACAGAAACACTGTTGTATTAGTTACACATGTAAGCCCAGATCTAGTTTTGTATATTCAGTTCACTAATCAAAAATCACAAAGGATGTACATTGTTTTACTTCTAGTTGGAGTTGTGTGGTTTGCGGGGGTGGGAGTGGCAGGGGGGAGTTCTCTATAGCTAGATAACTTTCTTGAAATTAAACTCTAGAGGTGATTATTCTGGTTGAAGACCAGGCTTATTTCTCTTTCCTTGCACAGGATGGGAACTGCCAAATCGAGTAGCCTTTTCTCTTATAAAAGAGAATTGCCCTTATAAAAAGAGTTGTCCTTTAAAGGGACAACTGGGGAACACTCTACATAGTGTTTCCTTTTGGCCTTCCTGCAGTCAGTATTTAGTGCTTGCTTTGAATCAGGATGGTTCAGTAATAACAAGCAGTAGTCAGTTTCATAGGCTAATTACATACCTGTTTGCTTTCTCCCATTATATCAGTATTAAATTGCTTCGTCAAAATTCCTAGTTACTAATTTCATGCTGTGTAGCTTGGGGAATAGGAAGAGTGGCCTTATCTTTTCTACTATACTGACTTTTTCATACTGCAGTCATATTTATAAATCATCCTTTTAAAATTTTTACTATGGGCATAGATTTTTTTTTTCCTGTCTCGTCTCACACCATGTATTCATAATATCTATCTGCACTACAAGAAAAAAACAAAAAAAATGGATTCATGTGCATGCACTTTGTCCAGTCCATTAAAGAGATAAGAAACCATTAGATTTTTTTTCCTCTTCCACAGATTGTAAGGCGGCTAATAGTTGTCAGATTAAAACCAGAATCGTTTATTAAAATTGAGTCTGTTTACCTTACCGTGATGTTTTTGTATTTGTCAGTATCAAGAAATACGGGCAAATCAAGACATACAGGAATTTGTTCTTATATTCAAGATGTTCTTTTAATTCATAGGACACTGCTCACTTCTACTGGTAATTTCAGTGGTACTCTGGCCCATTATCGCAGTATAACAAAACTGATTTAACAAGCATTTTGTAATATGAGGATGGAGAGGAATAAATAAGGCAGTGCTATAAAGGGATTTTTAAAAATGAGCTCTAAGCCAGTATATCCTATTTTGAGTTACTGACAGGTGACTCAGTAATGAAACCATTTCTAGCTCTGCTTTTAAAGTAGGCTAAAAATAGTTAGAATGTCAGACCATGGATCCATTAATGGATCATACCCTTCCTCTTTTATCTTGCTGTTTAAGTACAGTAATGTTGCAAATTCCTCTGCCTATTTTAGCTGGCCAAGAAGAGCTTGTATGCCTCTAATCCATAATGATATGCTGTATACTTCTAAATTTCTCTTTCTGATTGTAGAAGGCAAGATCGTATAAAAATGGGAATGGGAGCTTTCTTTCCATGTAATATGAAATTGAGAAAGTATTGGAAGAAATACACCTTTTTATTTGTCTGAAATTACTGTGCACCTGCCCTTTGCTGTGAGATGTTCCCTACAAGCATGCTAATTGGGGAAGATATTTTTTTAAACAACTATTTGTTGCAAATAGCAGCACTACATTTTTGGAGTTGAAACCTCTTGGTTATAGCTAAAATAGTGTGATCTGGATTTACATTAATATGTTTATCCTGAATAGCAGCATGGTACTTTTTGTGTAGATAGCACTCTGGAGAAGGGATGAGGTCTCTGTAAAATACGCATCTATCATAGAACAAAGATATCTGCCATGTCACATCCAGCACAATGAAAGAAAAAGCAATAGCTTGGTTTTTTTGTACTTAAGAGTGAAGTTGGAGAGAGGGGAAGAGTGGAGGCGAGAAGTTATTAGCATTTTACAGCAAGGAACAAAGAAGAAAGTCCAGACAGATAAAATGATGATATATGTAAAACTAAATTCACCTTCTACTCATGCTGAACTACATCTTTCTCAGCTGTTGCATAAGCACAGGAGAGAAGTTTGTAACGAAAAATTAAGATTCAAAGCAAAAATAACATTTTCTGAGTGTTTTCTTCATCCTTTGGTCCTGCAGCTGAGACTACAACGTTGACAAGTGTTGTATCTAGCATGCTACGCTGAACCATAGGTACTGCCAGAAAATACTTCACGAGAGAATGTTGCAATATGTCACTGCTGAAAAGTGAACATTTCATGAACTTATTTCAAACTTAGAATTAATAGCATCCAAATGCAGGACTAGCAGCCACAATATGTTGTGTTGTAATTCCATTTTTGGATGTTGAGCCTGTGTTAGTATTGGACACGTTTTTCTCCTACAACATGAGTATGCCTGGCTTACGTCTCTTCGTGATGTGAGAATTAATCTTCATAAAAGGCCTTGAAGATGAAAAGCACTGTGTATAAGAACACTACATGCTCTCTGAGTTGAAAAACAAACTTGTGTCAAATATATCTTCCTCCTGCTGAGCAAAGGAGAACAGCAGAAAGGATATTTGCAGTGTTTGTTTTCATCATTTCAATATTTTCATTGACCTGTCTTCTGTTGTCCAGAACTAATTAAATCTCTGATGCTAGAACTAAAAGCAGGATTTTTTTCCCTTCTTTTTTAAAATTAGTTCTGCTAGTTTACTATAATGTTTTTAGCACAGAGGGACTATCTAATGGAATCTCACTTAGTATAGCACAGAGGTTTCTTCTAAAATTACTTTCTGGGCTTCGCCAATGAGTAAAACTGAAAATAGAACAGGCCTGAGAGGTATCTTCTAAGGATTTGTTCATGAGAATTAGTGTCCTATTCATTTCTTCTATTCTGCAAATAAATCCTGGAAATCAATTAAGTGTTGTTTTTTTGTTGGGTTTTTTTTTTAATTCCAGTATGCCAACGTCACTGGCTAGCTGACTCACCAGATGGAGCTGTAGGCTTGTTATTCTTCACTAGATAGTCATCATTCCATCCCTGAACAATGCTATTGTGTGAATCTAATGTATTCTTGTCTTACCACTGAAAAAGGCAAGCCACCAGAATGATTTATCGGTGCATTTGCTGGTCTCTGGTGATCGAATACTAAGATTCCATTTATTCTTGGCTACTTGGAGGAGATCGCATCATAGCATTCAGACTGATACATTCACAAGGTAGTATGTGACTCAGCAAAATTCTTATGAGACAGATAAAAGTTGCTTGGGCAAGGGGGGCTTAGCAGCATCTTAGAAAAAGAACTGTTTGAGAAGTAAACAAGTTCTTCTTGAACATGTCAGAAACTGAATTCCTGGGCAGTGTGTAAATTATGAGCCATTGTCCACAGATAGGGCCCGGATACCTAACAGAACACCCTTTGGCCCAGGTGTGGGCAGAGGGGGGTGCATAGTGAGCACCAGAAGTTACAAGTGACAGAACTGATTTCAGAAACTGGTTTATATGTGCATGCCTTCATAGTACAGTGTTGCAATGCAAGCACATCAGGACAGAAGTCTGAGTGTAGAAAGCAGCAGCAATAGATTCAGGCTAAGTATATGATTCCAATTTACTCCTTGTACCTGCTTCCCTACTATGTCTGATTCCTTCTTAACGTGGGTGAGGGTAGTGTTTTTTCAGCTCAGAAAATAGCATCCCAGTTCTGAATATAGAGGATCCAAACTCAGTTCCACCCTGGTCGGTGAGGGTTCATTCTGAAAGCGTCCTTGATATGTCCTTTTTTTTTTCCTGTGCTTCATTAACAGTGCAAAAATCAATTGTTTGTGGGAGGCTGCAGCCCAGACCATGTCTGCTTTGTTGCAGAAAGTACTGTGAGCAGGCAAGCAGCTACAGGACATGGAAGAATGTTTTTGTAGTTAAGGAATCTGAATGTCTATGGGATTTGGATTCTTTTCTTGCCTCTATTAGGCTGCCCTCCTAGCTTGTGGACAAGAAGTTTTAAGCCGGAGGCTAAATATAGCTTCTGATTTTTACTTTCATAGATTTTTTGCTATTATTTCTCCCAGTGGGTAATACAGATAAATGTTAAGACAGTTAATAGAGGGGATTGTTTAAGTACTTAGAGAAGCTACATCAAGAAAATTTTTATGTTTTATGTGACAATTGATTACTGTAAATGTGGTTCTCTGTAGTAGGCCTACACTGACAATGATAGCTTTTGGAAATGTTCTCTAGGCAGACATTACATGAAAAGAAATTAACGGAAACTGAGTTTTGATAGATACATACAATTCTGAAGGCATTTAAATAGGGGAGTGAATAGGTAGCAATGGTACAGTGGTTACCAGTACTCAATTTTCTTCTGCTCTCCTGTTCTGCTTTTCAGCTGTACTCCATTGTGCCACAAGCTGTGATCTCACTTTGGACAAGGTCACTATTGGTGAATACCAATACAAGGTGGTATTCCTATCTGACAAAAATAATACCAAATTAAAAATCTTTGTTTAGTTCCTGGTCATCCTTCCTGACTTGTTCAGTTTAAAAAAAAAAAAAAAGACACACACAAAAAACCATTAAAAAGCCCAAACAAAACCCCACACCATTTTATTCCTTTGAGGGCCATTAAAAGATCACATGTCAGTATTTCCAAAGAAAAGAAAAAATAACTGTATTGTAAAGCCTGAAAGCAGAGCTTGAGATCATTGTACATAATTTCAAGTATAACTTAATCATGGTAGTCTGGCCTGTTCTTTGAAGGAAAAAAAAATCAAACCCCAAACCAACCAACCAACTAACCAAACAAACAAACAAACAAACATCTGCAAGGAAGATGGTTCCACAGCTTTCCAAGCTGGTGTCTGTCTTTTCTTCAGAATCCTTTTTATTTGGTGTACAATCGTGTGATCCCCCTGTGAAGTTGTGTCTTCCTTCCTGTTGAATAGATTTCACCTGTAGCTCTAAGCCAAAAACAGACTTAGTAGGTGAGAAAAATTGTGCTCGGAGAAACGTTTGCAATGGCTGATTGTTTGGGTTTCCTGTATTTGTGAGATCATCATTAACTGCTTTGAGTAAAAAGGAGGCAGTTATTAATGAAAGATAATCAGTGCTGCTGCTGATGATGATGATGATGATTATAGGGAAAATGGAATCAGCACATCTGAGGCAAATTATGTGACAACAGTCTGTATTAAAGAATGATATCCTGACTGTGCAGGAAAAAAAATCTTGTAAAAAGAAAACAGTATGTTGTATCCCTCCATAAAACCAGAGTAATTTCTGAGATCGGAGAATGTGTAAGATGTGGGCTGGAGGAAAGGAGGAAGGGGAACAGACAGTAATGGCACACAGTTCTATGCAACACAGTGCATGATTGCTTTTAGAGATTCTTTGGAATATTTGGAAAGGAGGGCTCTTCTGAGAATGCTAATCTCTATAATTTTGGGCAGAGAGAAAGGGTAGGAGAGAAAGTGTGTCACAATATATTTCAGATGCTATTATTTTAGGAAAGGACCATTGTACAGAGCAGGTATGCTAAAGCTCATCAAACTCAGTACCGCTAGTGCATCTGCTGTGTGCATCTCTGTGTATGTGTAAGGCTGAAGAGGTGAAATGTCCTCAGGTCATTGCTGTTGTTTAAATCTATTATTTATCATCAAGGTCACACCAAGGGAGAATACACCTCTACTTTAAATTTGATGACACCTGTTTTCCATGCCAGGTCAGGGGAATTGTCAGAATGGAATGCAAGCCTTAGGTAATGAGTTTTACAGTAGTAGGGAAAAGTCAGACAGTGAATCACTTTTGAATCTTCTACATGAAATATTTTCATGAGGATGTGTGCAACAAACATTGCAGTAACACACATGGGTGTCCCTCTACTGCTTTAAGCAAAAATTTTGCTTTCAGTAGCTATGATGAGCCCAATGTAGTATCAAACCTTAGTAAAAGCTGAGATGCTTTCCAATTAATGTATTTAGCCTGACATCATTTGCAAATAACTTGAAAGTGTATGTGGTCTTGAGGCAAAGAAATTATGCAACTATCACCACTATCATCTTATTTTTGCAAGGAAGAATAATATCATAGATGAGATTTTAAAACATGACACATGAATACATCTTGGGCATAGGTGCCTTAGACATAAGATCAGTTCTCTCTTTTTGTTGGTTGCATCATGAATGGAAATCAGTCTGGTCATGTTCTTGTGTTTAAAATAAGCAAATGTCCTATATTCAACGCTTGCGCAGAATGTCAGCAGAAGTAGTATGCAATTAATTTAAAGCAAATGCAAATGCCTTTTTTTTTTTTTGTAAGTGATAAAAATGTGAGAAAGAGCACATCAAAAAGCATGATTTACAACATCCTGGCTGTTTACCCTAACTAACGTATTCCAAGTAGCCTATTTTTTAAGGAAAACTAAACAAAACAACTTCTCATTTTGAAAAGAAGCTCTTTCCTCTTTCTTCCAGTGCATTTGTGAAACAAAATGTAGGCTCCTTGTTTTGTAAAGGAAAAAAAAAGCTACCCCCCCGCCAATCGTCTGCCTGCAGAGACTGAAAAGCATAACTACTGAGCTACAGTTTCTAAACTTGCTTACTTTATACCAGGGGCAGGGGGGAAGAGGAAGAACAACAGTAAAAATAAAAAGTCTGAAAAACCTTTGGAAAAGACAATAGCCAAAGATTCAAATATGGAGGTAGAAGCAGGTTTTAATTATACCATTGTTAGAAAAAACTGCAGAAAGCCTTGTCAGGTTGCAATTCATCCTAGTCTTGTCAATCACCGTTGTTGCCAGGCACGAAAATGAAGCACATATGAGAAGTTTTTACATAGAAGTTGTAGAATATTGTCACTAGCCCACCCCCACACACCCATTTTATTTCACACTGACAAAAGCTGAGATGAATGAGTTGTTGTCTGGCCCTTCCCACTTTGTATAGTCATTGGCTGGCTTGGTTCTAAAAAGGATTTAAAAAAGGGGAATAATGTGCCTTTGCCTGGGATCTGCGACTGTCAGGGTGCTGAAAAGCTAATCTGTGAGCTGCCACCATGCAGATCGCTTGGGCTGTGTGCTCTGTGTGTGTCTTAATACAAATTGCATTTCGATCTGTGGAAGGGTGGCAAATGTTTAAAAATGATGCTACAGAAATCGTTCCTGAGATCACTGAAAATACAGAAACACCGATGGAGCAGACTTTCAGCAACAACAACACAATGAACCAGGCAAAGCATGGAGGAAGACACATACAACAAGCTCCAGACCCTAATGGTAAGAAAAATAACATCATTATTACTGTTTTGGACCCTAACAGACAGTTTGTAAAAGAACACTTGTTATCATATATGTTTATTTATTAAAACCTTTAGCTGTGGACGTAGTGCTATAAGTGGTAGGGAGTTACCTCTGTTGAAGAAGTATCAATGTAAATGTTAGAAGGGATATACTGGAGTTTACTGATGAAAAATGGGGTCTATCTATTGAACAATCCTTAGGTACTACAATATGCATTCCTATTCTGCCCAGCTGCTCTCTGCAGACACAACTCCAATACATAAAACCTGTGAAAGATATTACTTAAATTTCTCTGTGTTTTGTGCTTGCAAGCACTGTGAGGAAATATCACAAGTCATCTTTCTCTCTTTGATGTTAGGATGCGGCAGTGGGTTGACAGTGGAGATACTCATATAAATTCATAATATTTAGAAAGAGTCACACTAGTGATGTCTAAGATCACACAGAAAAAATGGCACATGGAGGTTGCATTCAGCTAGATGAAAGAAGTGTGCTGCTCACTGTCCTTTGCCAACAGCCAGATTTTCAGCCAGATTCTAGCAGTCAAAAAAGCTGTTATCAACAGTGAAAGCACTCCCAAGGGGAATTCATGCCCAAGTGAATTGGAGAGGACTTTATTTTGCAGAGGTGTGCAATCTTGGAATCAGTTTGGCTACTTCAACAGCACTGACATACTTCATAAGATATTGTCACTGCATTTGGCCAAATGTCTAACATTAGGAATGATGCAAAACACAAGCTTTGTGAGGAGAGATGGAAGATGGGGAGTTAGCACCAGAGAAATGTAGTTTTAAAGAAGTGTTCTGCTGGCAAATAGGGCGAACTTGGTCCTCCAGGCTGACACATTTGGCTACCAAATGCACATAGCAACAAGTCAAACTTACAGTTTCCACTATTGCGCATTGCAGATCTGAGCTAGCCACCTTTTTCTGGGGACAACTGGAAGGGAATTGTGGTTTTCTGGTGCAGCTGTCAGTTAAGGTGTTTAAAACCATAGCATTAACAATATTTTAAAAGAAAAAAAAATTAAGTAATGTTTTTGAGAGTGCGACTTTATAAGGGCCTTAAATCCCTAAAAGGGGGAGCACTCTGTTTCTCACAGGCAGCCCTACCAACCACCAGATCAAGGCAGGTTGGTTTTGTTGTTACATCTGAATACCTTCATTTTTTAGCTTCTAGTAAGAAGCTAACTCTGACATCAAGCGGGGAGAACCTGTCCCACTGATATGTCCATATTTTTTGAAGTGGAAAGGACATTTACTTAAGAGAGTGAAGGAGACTGGACAGTTATTCAAGATATGCAATGGTCTTGCATACTTATTTTAACATCCTTAACACAAGGAATCAAAATGATGATCCAAAGTGGCTAGACCTTCCCAGGACACATAACATTGCACCAGAGCATGAATAATTTTGCAGTATGTGGAACCTCCACACATGCAGGACAGGATATATATGCACAGAAAATAAAGCTATATAGCTGAGGCAAATGCCCGTATATTTAACTGTATCTGCCTGTGTGCTATGGTGGTACAATACACCTGATTCAGAGCATTATTTTTTACATAGACAGATGTAATTTTCTTAAAAGCTTAGGGAACTTGGGAGGATTAGACAAAGTACGCATGGAGTTCAGTTGTCAGCATTTTTGTCACAGCATTATGACAAGGATCATTTCCTTTCATTAATGCAGTCCTTAAAACTTTTAAAAAATGAAATCTTGATAGCTGTACTTTGATAAATATAAACCTGAGCACTAAAAATCGTGTTTCTGTACTTCACAGGAAAAACAAAAATTAAAATGTCTGTACAAATATTGTTCTATCACTAATGACTCAGGGTCAGAATTCACTTTTGGTGTACTAAGGAGGGAGCCACCTTGTGAACAGCGAGGAGAGTAAGCCTAACAGACATAGCCTTCTATTTGTAAGCTGACCTTTGAGGATTTCCACCGCAAGTAGCATTCCTGAGTTAAAACTATCCTTTTGACTAAGAGAAGAACATTAACATGTGTTTATCTAGATGAAGTTCTTTGATAAACACCTTAAAAAATCAAATTCTGTGTCTTCCAAACAAGTCAATTAGCCAAGCATGTCACTTGGCAAAAGAGACACCTTTGGAAAAAGTCTGTTCCTACAATTGGAAAGTTTTTCTAAATCCTTAATGCTAAAAAATCTTGTATTTCCTAATGTTTCATTTGCCTGTAGCTATCCATTGAGAAAAAGGGGGGAAAAAACCACTGTAAGGTTCCTAATCAGCCAGAAGATATCTCTAGCTGTCTGAAGGAAATGATGTGGGACATCTGGGATTGTCACAAAGAGCAGTAAACTTGGAAAACCTAATGCCTGAAGAGTAGGAATTCCTTAGCACTGTTGTTACCTGCTATTTCCCTAACCTGGAACACATTATGCTAGTTAAAAATCACTTAAGGAACACTTTGTTGCAAAAAAATTTAAATCTGGAGTCAACCTCTGAAGTCAATAGAGTTAAACTAGAGCAATGGGGGAAGGTTTTGCCCACAGGTAAATGAAGCCAGGAGAATCCCTTCAAAATTTCCCATGAAGTAACCGCTGCCGCTGGGGTTACACTTCAGAAGCTCTGCTGCCCACCTGCACAACCCTGACCTGGAATTTACCTAGTGGCAAGAGAAGGATTTTATTCATCAATTTGTACATTGTTACCCAAGGGTCTCATAACTAGAGTAGCCAAATATTCAGAAGCTGCACGAGAGTCTTTGGTGATACTCTTCCCAAAATCTGCCATTCAAGATGTCCAGCTTGTATCTAGCTCAAAGCTAGGTATGTGCTACAGACAAAAAAGTGCTTTCTCAAGGATGTGGAAGAAAGTAGTCAGTAACTAATGTGTTTCTTGTTCGCAGATGCTTCCGACTTTAGCTGCAGAGAAATGCGAACCACCCGCTACATCACAGAGGGTACTTGCCGCAGCATCAAGCCTGTCAAGGAACTGGTCTGCTCTGGTCAGTGTGTCCCCTCACACCTCCTTCCCAACTCTATTGGTAGAGGGAAGTGGTGGCGTCAGAATGCCCTGGATTATCGCTGCATTCCTGCTCACACTCGCACGCAGCGCATCCAGATGGCTTGTCCCGAGGAAGAGACTCGGACTTACAAATTCCGAGCTGTCACATCCTGCAAATGCAAGCGCTACACTCGCTACCACAACCAGTCTGAGCTGAAGGACTTTGGAAAGGAAACTGTCAGGCCTCAGAAGAACAAGAAGCCCCGTCTCTCCAGAGCCAGGAGCAGCAAATCTAACCAGCATGAGTCAGAAAATGCTTATTAGAAGGTGGCTCTGAGTGATACAGCCTAGCAGCTCTGGATATTTTACAAAACATCAAATGGCACTCACAGGCCACAGCATGACGTTCTGACTGCAGTAGGTTCCAGTTCCTTCTGCTCAGCTGGGTCAAAGGCTCACATAGTCAAAAATCTATCAGATTATAGCAGTTATGGCCTGATAAGAGAATGAGATAAACCGAGCTGGAGGTAGCAACACCTAAATTCAGTCTGAGAGGAGAGGTACACCTTGGGAGATTCACATGAGGTCATGTGGCTTGTACAAGTAGGAAGGCAGAGGAAAGTGAAGCTGTTATGGTGACAATCACACTTTGTTATAAGTCATTCTACTCTATGTGAAAAGAACACTGAGATCCCTTTCCCACTTTTATAAGTGCCATGATGCAGGACAAGCATGCAATTAGGGAAGCCTCAGCAGGGTTACCACTCTCTGAATGAGTTGTAGAAAGTTAGTGATAGCAGGGATTTCAACAGTTATGGTGACTGAAGTCAAATTGTT
This sequence comes from Gymnogyps californianus, assembly GCF_018139145.2. Classification (NCBI taxonomy): domain Eukaryota; kingdom Metazoa; phylum Chordata; class Aves; order Accipitriformes; family Cathartidae; genus Gymnogyps; species Gymnogyps californianus. The sequence goes on along the minus strand of NC_059498.1, from coordinate 7,744,900 downwards.
GGGAAATTAACATCCTGTCAGATGTCCTCATGCCCCAGCTGTTTTCTCTAAAACACAAAAATCAAAATATAACATTCGTGTTCTCAAAACAAAAGTGTGACAAATCTATTTCATACTTTTAATTAAAAGACTGTAGGATCAACAGATTCAAAACTGAGATTTGACAACTAAAACTGTATTTGTTTTAGGGACAATTAAACAAATTCTACTAAGTGGAGCAGATTTATGAAATGGATGCTCCTCTCAAACCAGATAACCTCACTGATGTTTGTCCTGTAAACAGCTAACTATGTGCATAATTTAACATAAAAGATACTGATAATTCCTTATTTCCTAGAACACAATTTACTTTAGTATCAGCTTAGATATCTCAATTTACATTTTCTATTCTGTAGAGTTTGGATTATCTGGCCACACACTTCGTAGCGCTCACTGTGCAAGCCAAGTTCTGGGAGTAAGGTGCTGGTTCTGCATTAAAAGTGAGCCTCTGCTAATTTTAAAGTCATGAATTCCTCTAGAAAAGTCTTTGGTATGTGCAACTTTGGTAAGTGTTTAGTTTGACAGCAACTTTCCTTTACTTAGCTTCTCAACATTCAGACTAATGTTTGTGTTTTTACATTAAAGAATATTATTAGAAAGTGAATCGTCACATGCTGTATATATCCTGTAGAAGTGCTAAGCCTAGTATCAGATGAACACAGTTTGGGATGAAGACAGTTCTTCACTGTTCTTATTTTCTGTGTAGAGTTTATGCTGAAATCATATAAACTATGGAAATTTGCGATGTTGATAGATTTTGCAATTATTTTATGTGGGACCAGAACCTAGAGAGAAGAGGTATTGTTTCAGAGAGTGAATTACGTATTTATTTTTTTCTCAGAAATTATTTATGCAATATTTTTCCTTGTAGAGAATAAGAAGTAATACTGCTTTAAAAATATTAGTCTGTTATTTTTAATTTTAAATACATTGTTAATAAAGTAGAAACAATGATTTAATTATAGGAAGACTCTTTGATTTTCAGCTATAGTATAAAGCTGATTTGCTGCAAAGCCAGTGAATTACAGAACAGTCAGGGTGTTGACTTCAATTTCTGTGATGGAGAGTGTCCAGGTGCTTAATTCTCAGTCAATAACCCACACATCTCTCGAGAAACTCCATCCTGGAACTTCTTGCTCCAATGCACAATGTTTCTTATGGAAAAAGTCTTCCTGGGCAGATGTGGAGCTCAGAGCTGTTTCAATATTCTCATTTCTACTTGCCCTGGGGAAGAACAATTCAGCCAATTTCAGTTTCCGTCCTACTCCCAGTGACATTTCCTGATTCATATGTTCACAACCTGGAAAAGCCACCAAAGAAAACAAGAAGTCTGTGAACTGTCGATCAAGATTTCTTGACTGAAATCTGATTGCTTCAGTTTTCTCTTATTGAAAAAAAAGAAATGTGGAATCCCCTTGCAAGTGCTGCCAAGCAACAGTTAAACTTTTTAATAATTTGATATTGTAGACCTATGCCCATTTTCATTTATAAGGCCATGTTCTTTAAGAAACAAAGACACTTTCCAATGAAGTCAGGGAAAACTGAGCTTGGACTGCACATAGCGTGCAGATCTTTCAATACAGCTGTAAAGATGAACAGCTTTTTCAAGACAGCCAATAGATAAGGTGTCCTTTCACTACTGTTATTTGATATCTCATATAAAAACCTAATACAAACAGTTGTCATACCTGTGACAACATTTTCCAGACTTATCTTTGACTTTATGAATTTGGCACTTGGAGCTTAATTTTTGGAAATCAGCACAAACATGTGCAAGTGCTTCTTAAGTAAGAAAAGCAGTTCAGTTCCTCTACAAAGCTATTCCACAGTCTCACTGGCATCTAAAGTTACTAGAATATTGTTTTTAAAATGTTGACTGGGATAAGCCAGTGAAAGAGACTTTCTCCACTTTATCTGAGACTTCATGCTGGATTCCAGGCAGTTCAGAAGCATAGGGCCTGCTGCAGGTGAACCAGTAATAATCTTTCTCCCAAATGTGTCAGCTTAAAGACATCCTCTTCCAAAAAAAACCCCAGTCCTCTCACAGAGTTCTCTTCTACCAAAAGTGGAGAAGTTTCCTGCTGTTAAGCTGCCATTCAGAGTCTTGCAGTTTTCTGACTTACAACATAATGATTGGCTCTTTGCACGTTATAAAAGCTTTTACAAGAATACCAATGGACAGGGAGTCCTGAGGCACTTACACTACTATATTTCCTATCAACGCCCATCCTGTTTACAGTTGCTTTTCACTGGTTTCTTACCACAGGTTAAAAGTAGATTAGATGAGCAGTCTGCAGATATGCTTAGTCTTCTGTAATCTTACTCCTGAAACAGTTCCCTCCAACCACCTCTTTTGCAATTTATGTTATCAGGAGAGGAACAGGAAATAGTAGTGTTTGCAAACAGCTGGAAAAATCAAAATGTGGGATGTTTCACAGAGGCAGACTGCTACATTGCCCTCCCGTCCCCACCCCCATGTGCATTCTTTTCAAACAGAGCATTTGAGTTTATGTATTTATTTATTTTCACGCGCGTGCTCTCTTTTTTTAAATCTCTAATAAAGGCATACATGATTTTAGCCTCATATTAGTACATATTACTTACAGCTGTTAGTAAGGCTCTAGAACAAGACAGACATTTAGAGAGTGACTTACTGGTCTAATAATCTATGTCAGTGTTTGCTGAAAGCATTATTTATGAATCAAGGGACATGCTGTACAGAGGAGATGCCATCTCTAACTGGGGGTTTGAGAATGAGTGTCTGCAGGAAATTTCAGTTTGTCTTTCACACCAAATCTATACACTTCCAGTTCTTTCCAAAGAAAAAAGCTTGATACTGTACACAGAGGAAATACCTGAAAACAGAACAACTTTATAGGTTGTCCTTACCTCAGTGAAACATTACTGGACACCAGACATACATGGGACAGGCTCTTTCAGAGTAACAAATACTCCAAAGGGGATTCGTAATCATCAGAGACCTGCTGTGCACTCCTTTTACAGAAGCATTAGTTTTTCTTCAGGACTATAAAATCTTCAGGCAAGATTGAATTTCTTCATTGTAATTTTTGCAATAAAACAGCACAATGGTATGTAATTTAGGTGCTACTGAACTATAAGTAGTAACAGGTCACTGAATTTACCTTCACTTGGCTGGAGACAGCTGCCTGTCAGCAACTGAACAACTGTCATAATGGGTAGTCCACAGAAAAACAGTCAAGTTGCTTTTTTTCAGACAGGATTAATGATTTCTCCAAATCAGCTTTGAACATTCATTTGTCCCCCATTTTTATTTCCAACTTGTGTAGACAACGAACCATGGTGCATTCTCTACAATATACTCACTGACTTACATAAATAGTGTGCCTACTTTATTTCTTTTTCTGCCAAAAATACAATTCTGCTATTATTCAGTGAAAGATAAACTTACAGGCAGCACAAACAGCCTGCTGGTATCCACAAGGTCCCAAAGATTTTGCATGAGGTTCAACTTTTTAATTACAAATTGCACAATAAAGAACATAACTTTATCCAGTGAGGCCCTAGGCCCAGAAAACACATTATGCGTGTGTTCTGCAAATGTGGTTGAGAAAGTCAGCGTTGTGAAATACGGAAGGAATAAACATGTATTTTTTTAGCCATATGACATCAACTTATAATTAGCTTGTTTCACTCAAATTAGTGCAGTATATGGGCGCACAGAACAACTTTTCTATAGTAAACAGGCTCAAAAGTCTTAAATTAACATAGAACATATTTATATGTAGCTTGAGTTTGGATTGAACATACGGTGCAGCTGTAACCTGAAATTTGAATAAACTGAAACTCCCCTTGATAGGCAAGTAATGGAAGTCCACCTTTAAAATAACTCACAGTTTAAAATAAAGCCAGGACAAGTTGCCAAACTTGCAACAAATGCAGCTGATGTTATTCAGTTATACAAACCAGTGCAACTGCTCCCCTTTCAGTCTTAGAGCCATCAAAGGACAATTCTGCACAAACTTTTTTCCAGTTATATACGAAGGGGTGGACATTTCTCTTCTGTTCCCAGAGTTGTGGGAACAATTTTTACACTGAATGTTGGAGAGTTGTAACATCAAGCTGCAGTGTTTCATGGACAAGGCTCATGATGCCTTGTCTTTTCATTGAATTAGGAATATGATGCTTTTCTGTATTTTTTGATGTCAAAATAAATTTTATTCTCACTAGAGTATAATAAACGTACCGTGCCTGAAGCCCAAAGGAAAGGAAGTAACACTGATTCTTCTGTCTTCATTAACAATTCCTGACGCTGTATCATAAACTAGCTATTTCTTTCAATCCTAAAAGCTCTCACTGCTCTTTTATGAGGACAAGTTATTACTCTGAAAAGAGGATAATAAAACTAATCAGTAAAACCTGAGTAGAGGTAAAACTCATCAGCACAAGCCCTGCTAATTTTGAAATGAAAGTGTAAGGAACACAAAGCCAATATTCAAAACAGTATCGCACTTCTACTGCATCACAATGTATGGCTAAATTGAACACTTCCAGCGAGGAGGCATCAACAATTTCTCTCGGCAACCTGTTCCAGTGCCTCACCACCCTCACAGTAAAGAATTTCTTTCTAATATCTAACCTAAATCTACCCTCTTTCAGTTTAAAACCATTGCCCCTCATCCTATCACTAGACTCCCTGATAAAGAGTCCCTCCCCATCTTTCCTGTAGGCCCCCTTTAAGTACTGGAAGGCTGCTATAAGGTCTCCCCAGAGCCTCCTCTTCTCCAGGCTGAACAACCCCAACTCTCTCAGCCTGTCCTCATAGGAGAAGTGCTCCAGCCCTCTGATCATCTTCGTGGCCCTCCTCTGGACTCGCTCCAACAGGTCCATGTCCTTCTTATGTTGGGGGCCCCAGAGCTGAACACAGTACTTCAGGTGGGGTCTCACGAGAGCGGAGTAGAGGGGCAGAATCACCTCCCTTGACCTGCTGGCCACACTTCTTTTGATGCAGCCCAGGATACAATTGGCTTTCTGGGCTGTGAGTGCACGTTGCCAGCTCATATTCAGTTTTTCACCCACTAATATCCCCAAGTCCTTCTCTGCAGGGCTGCTCTCAATCTACTCATTACCCAGCCTGTACCCATGTTTGGGTTTGCCTCAGCCCATGTGCAGGACCTTGCACTTGGCCTTGTTGAACTTCATGAAGTTCACACTGGCTTACCTCTCTAGCCTGTCAAGGTCCCTCTGGATGGCATCCCTTCCCTCTAGAGTATCAACCACACCACACAGCTTGGTGTCATTTTGAACACTTTAGCATCTAAGCTTGTAATCCATTCCAGCCCTGCTTCTCCCTGGTGCTACCAGGGGCTGACTGGTTCACGCTGATGCCATGAAAATCCATTTTAGCCATCCCAGGTGAGGCAGTGTGTGATGTGAATCACTTTTTTGCCACATACTGGCTACTCAGATTCTAACTGATATAGGTGGTGCTGTCATGACACTTCAGCACTAGTACTTTAGATTGAAATTGTCCCTTTCTTATGAATTCGTAGAGTACTCAGGATGTGGAAACATTGGCCTGTGCTTGGTGTCCATAAGGGTAATACCATCATTTTCATCTCAAAGGGAAGCAGCCCCAACTCCCTGACTGAGTTACAAGTCCAAAGTCCTGCATCTCCCTACTGAAGACTCCCACATCAGGCTGTTTGTAGTATTAACCTTCAGACTCAAGCTTTCTTGTTCATAGCTTTCCAGGCAATTTAACTATGCTCTCAAACCAACGAATAAAAGTGTATTTATTTCGTGGTTATCAAGCCCCTAAATTAAACAGACATCTTTATCACTTCGCCAACAATTTAATGCTGTGGCATGAGGTTATTTCAATGTCTTAAGAAAACAGCTCAGCTCTGGCTAAATAAATAAGTGATGTCATTCTTCATTCAGGCTACCAGATTCTTTGGTGTAAAAACTTCCCTCAGGAGAGGCCTTGGGACATAGTGGCTCCTCTGAGACTATTTACATCTGTCAGATTCTCTAATCTCTTCTTCCTTCCTTCCCTTTCACTATAAAATGGCCAGTATTTAACTCTAATGCTTCCAGTCTGCACAACATGCTTTTAGAATTGGGTGGTTGTGTTTTGTTTTTTTTTTTTATAACCAGAAATAAGGCTTAATTGACGGTAATTACTCTCCCATTTGGAGGGTTTTGCTATTTGCAGGGCCTTATTTTTTTCTAGTCAAATTAGCAGGAGAAGTTAGTTTTAAAAGTGATAGTTTTCTTCTAAAATTGTTCTTCAGATTAAGGGTGGTGCTCAGAACCAGAAACTTTTCACTCATGATGAACTTCTGTGTGTCTAGACACAAAAGTAACACTATCAGGAAATTATTGAGGGGAGAGAGAGGATAGACAATTGCACAGACTTCCAATGAATTGAGAAAATGCATGTGAAATTTCAGCCTGCTCATCAATTAATATGGGCCTCTGAATAAATTAATCTTCAAATCAGAGGTGTCCAGGGTCCTCCTAGGAGCCAGGAATAGGCCCAGTCATTTTAAAAGATATATTTTTCTAGAATTAGTTTTGTCATTAACATCTCTAATATGGCATCAAGAGCCAACAGTCATAAGGATTATTCTTTGGGCTTGCACTTGCAACAAGAACAGAACAATAGCACTTTGTGGACTGAAAAGGGTTAATAAATGCAGATGTTCAATGGAGCATAGTTCAGTGATAGGAGTTAGTGAATAGGATATCCTTACTGGGAAAACTGGCATAATTTCAGAATTTAAGCATCGTATCCTCAAACATGTCCCTTTCTTCTAGATGGAAATGCTGTCTGTCTAGAATTTAAGGATTTTAGCTAGTTTTTCATTATTTTGGGATGCTTGGCCATCAGATATGTATGCATCTGATTTGTAGCATAGTCTGAACAGACAGTCTGCATATAAGCAATAAACTCAGTCCACGTCCAATTTACTTTTAAGCTACACAGCTCTCAAATATATAATTCTGTCTCGGTCAGCAGTACCATCACCCTATATTTACTGAAATACACCACTCTTATTTTGAAGTACATGTTACATACAGACATTATACCCAAAGACTGTGAATTTACTTGTATTTCTCTGCAAACAGTGAAAATATAACTTTTAATATATATAGAATGCTCTGCTATTTAGAAAGCAAATAGAAGGCCCAAGAGCAGTGGACATAACACGTGTCTAAGGACATTCACATAAAACCCCCTAACTTATTATAGAAAGTTTATCGGTGGTCTTTGGGGCAATGGCAGGTATACTAAAAACATATTTGGAACTGGCTGTTCAGTGAGACTTCACACACAAGTCTGGTGAGAAGCTGGCCCAGGAAACTTTTTTTTTTTAAAACAAAACATAAATAAGAAGAAAATCATGTCCAAGAGAAAACTGCAACCAATATGGGGTTCAGTGGAGCTGTACTGATTTTTGACATCTGGATCCTAAGACAATATTTAAAGGACAATCACCCAGATTACATTTATGGAGTTTAAAAAAAGATCTTTCTACTTATGAAAGGCCAAAAAAGCCATACTAATCAGCAAAAAGAAACACATTTAGCAGTAATAATGGAAGGATTCTTCACATCTGCAGCGCCTGACAATTTAAAATGAGTTAACATTCAAGAAATTCACTTAACAGAAAAAAAAATTCAGATAATATCTTGAGTGATGGGCTATGAACACCTAGACTCTGGGGACTACTTCTAAGGGAGGGTAGTCTGGAAACTGACTGAGAAAAATGACCCTATATCAAATATGTTCACTACACAGGAGAGTATACCTCCACTGGAAATTTCCAGGTGTCTGCAAATTTAAAAAGCTTGAAAAAGTTTTTTTCTGATTACTTAGGTATCAAAAAAATCTTAAATATGACACATTCGCAAGTAAAATTAAAAAAATCTTGCAAAATGCTTCATCAATGAGGAACTCTCTGGACCATTATTCCATAGTTGCCAAAGAGAAGCCTTTCCTATTATAGCTATGTCTAACCTTCTCCATGCTAGCTTACATTGTCACCCCCTTCATATCAGAAATACGGTGCAGAATCACATTTTAAATTCAGTGTTCTTAAAAATCTTCTGTTGTACTCTCAGAACCCTTTCTACTCACACTCTGTTCTTTCTAGTTTATAGAATGGACTTCTGTGCAGTTCACAGGATGTATAGATTAAGCAAGACCCATGTCCTTAAGAAGACAAAAGCTGTCTGTTAGACTCAGTTGTATGTCTGCATGCTGTGCTCCTGGAGAGATAGCTTTCTCAGTACCAGTGAATGTAGAATTAGTGATGGTTTGCAGAATCAAGCATCAGCCATTTTAGTCCGGTTACATCCATAGGCATGAGTTACATCTCTTGAGAGCCAAAACTGAGAATTCTCAGCAACATTTAATCTCTCAACAATAATCTTGACATACATAGCAGATAAGAGTATTTGGATTTAATGCTTAAGCTTAATAACCTCTCAGAATATGAATAAACAAGGATTAATTTGTCAGTTGGTTTAAGCTGAGCTCTCTCCTTTGACTTCATTTCAATTACATTTTTTGCAAACAGCTGAGGACAAGGCCAAGTACACGGTTTACCTTAAAAAACCCACACACATCCTTTTGGACTTACTTTGTAGTAAATCAGCATGTAGCAGTGTTATTTCAAAATATTTTTACTCAGACGTGATATTAAACTCTACACAGGTACCAGGTAGGATGTTTCTTTAGTCTTCTTTTATTATTATATTAACAAATATAGCTCACTTCCTTAACATATTCAGTATTTTACATTTTAATGTTCAGCAGGAAAAAAAGCGTAGATGTTGTCTGACATTTTTCTGATTGTAACTGCAGGAAGAAAATTATAGCATGCTGTCTTGCCTACAGTTAAGAATCACAGAGAACGTGAGGATATTAAAAGGTGTATCAACAACCATAAAATGGATCTATGCTTTCTAACTGGGAAAAAAGGAAAAAAGAAAAAAAAAATTAAAAAAAATTTGAACTTGCTGGCCTGATTCATTTGACTGTTTCTAAAGAAAAGAAGAAAAAGCACGTGGGCTTTGGTTGAGAAACTGAACAATCTGTTATTGCCTTACAGGAGTGCATTGAATAAATTTGTTTTAAATACTAAATAATACAGCAGTGGGATTTACCCTTAGACTAAAAAAAAGGACCCATATGTACAGTGTTGCCATGTCTTCTTTTTCATACTGTCACACACATCAATATGTTGCGACTGTTAAAAGTTAAATTTAATTCTAGTCAGGTAGACAACTTTGAAAGATCTAAAACCAGCTGGAATATTTAAAGTAGTTCTAGTCATGGAGGTCATAGCACTCATCTGTTACAAATAACAGATATTTAAAGCAGTCCCTTCTCTGTAGATAAATTATACTAAATGCAAAACATGGTAAAATATAGTCAGCAGGTGCATTGTAAAAACTTTCAGGCTGCAAGCTCTTCACGTATGGGACTAAAATATCCCAGCCCAGTGAAGGCAGTTAGGGCTGTACAGTATAAATATAAAATAATAACAGAATAAAATAACAAAAGAAAAGCAGGTTAAACATTCTGGCACTTCCAAGACAAACCAAAGCCTCACATTGTGAAAGGTACTTAGTGCCCTTAAAGAGGGTATTTTGTACTGCCACCAGCTTGAGCGCTTTACAAGATTTAATTGCAGAGTGAGTTGAGTCAGGAGACTGTCACTGGAAGAAGGTATAGTTAGCATCTACTTTTTTTTTTTGAGAACATAAAATTTTTTGCTTGCTATTTAATTTCATGGGAGAGGGTTTGCTTTTTTTATAATGCCCTTTTTCTTTTTTCTTTCCTTTTTTTTTTTTGCATTTAAGAATACTGGAAAGTGTTTTTAACAACTGTGAAAATGATTAAGCTGTGTAAGTATTTATAAAAGACCCTCTTTGTTTGTGTAAGTACCATAGTGACTTTGGAAAGGCTGCTGCTCTAGGGGAAGTAATTATTTAGCTGCCACTTTCTTCTCACTCTATATCACAATACTGGGTTTTTTGCATTGTCTACTGTAGATCTAATTTTATTTTTAATGCAGTGACTGATTCCAAGCCTACTTAGTCAGCCATTGTATTTTTCTTATTGGAAATGCATGTCTTGAGGTGCTATCTCATTGCTGCTTTTTGAAGATGCTCAGGCACAAACCTCATGGCAGCTGCCAAGGCTTCCACACAAATGGCTCCTCCTGTGTTTCCTGGCAGTTACCTCAGACCGCACAGATACATGTGGTTTATTTCATATCTGCTATATGTTTATGGAAAAGTAAAGTCTACACATCCGTTAAAGTTAATTTGGAAAAACATTCCCTGATTTCAGAACACACAAGCTGCATAACTAGGGAAGACAAAACAGGCCAATCACCAAGCTCCAATACTGCAGGAGGCATTGCTGCAGGAATAGGATGTACAAGGCAGTCCCTAGTCACTAACACCTGCAGAGTAGGATGTACAAGGCAGTCCCTAGTCACTAACACCTGCAGAATAGGATGTACAAGGCAGTGCCTGGTCACTAACACCTGCAGAATAGGATGTACAAGGCAGTCCCTGGTCACTAACACCTGCAGAATAGGATGCACAAGGCAGTGCCTGGTCACTAACACCTGCAGAATAGGATGCACAAGGCAGTGCCTGGTCACTAACACCTGCAGAATAGGATGTACAAGGCAGTCCCTGGTCACCAACACCTGCAGAATAGGATGTACAAGGCAGTGCCTGGTCACTAACACCTGCAGAATAGGATGTACAAGGCAGTGCCTGGTCACTAACACCTGCTCTCCTGGCACATGGATGCTACACCTAAATAATTGCTTAAAATCTATTAAGCAGCATGGACCAGATTCCCTGTTATATTTTGCCAAGGTAAAATGACATCAAATAAGGTTCCTGTCCTTAAGGAAAAAACTGACTTCATGATAATCAGGCTCTTTTTCATTTGTATGCATATGTACACATAAAGGCATGCGCACATGAACTTTTTACAATATGCAAATGCTAGAAATAGGCCTCTGTAGCAAATACTGCGCTATATCATAATTCTGTTATATGGAGATGCACATGAAGAGTAGAAAAGAAGCTGTTAGATATTCACTTTCAAAAGCGGATCAGGATTTCCAGATACTAAGATCAGTATCACACCCCAGATTCCTGAGAGGCGGCTGCCAGTGAGCCGCCTAGCTAGGAGCTGCAGGAGCGTAATGGTGAGTAATGTTTGTGGCCTGTGCTACTCTCAGAGCCTTTGAGGCTAAATGCAGGAAAGAAAGCTCCTCTACCAAACCTTCAGAACAGGCCTCTCGATGCTTTTAATTTTTTATCATCTCTGACATTCTTTACTCTGACTCTTTACTCTTTGCATAATCAAAGTGACTAATCACAAGATTTTAAAATGAGCTTTCCTCACATAACGTACTATTCATGGGAACTTCAGGCCTTATAAACAAGTAAATGGCAGACAACAGACTTTCAAACATAAAAATAAGTTTAAATAATGTCCCAGGAGGATGGAAATTTTGTGCTCCATAAAAATAATTATCTAGTGAGAGGCCTGAAGCTATATATCAGGTCTTCAAAAGAAAAGAAAAGGGCACATATATGTTAATTTTGAACTCAACATATAGCTTGAAGAAGACCTACAGTGAATCATGTAATAATTTAAAATGTATAAACTTCCAGTTCAGAATATTTCTTTTTGACTACAGAAGCCAAGTTGAGCAAGTCAGATCAAATCCTCTGAGAAACAATATTTTCCAGGGGTTGCAAAAAGTTGTAGCATTTGCTCTGCAGGAATTGCCTAGTGGCTTGCCTCTACTGCTTGCAGCCTTGGCATAGTAGAAGCTGGGCATCTGTGTCCTCAGCACTAGCCCCCAAGTCCTGACAAAGGAACAGGCTGAAGTCAACTGCTATTAGACACCTTTTCACCACTACCATGAACCAGCAAGCCCAGACACCAAGAATCCCAGTGCTTCAGTTTTGGCTCTTGAGGATAAAGACAATTTTATAGACAGACACTCCAACCTTCTTCACTGTGCTGGGCAGGGGTCCAAACCCATGTGTCTCTTGTGTGTCTCTGGTTAGCATGGATGCTGATTCTATATCTAAGCCACATTACTTTACAATTTAAATAATTCAGTCTTGAACAACAGGCTCCTGATTACGAGATATAGTATAACTATAAGCTTTCCTTGTCCTTCATTTTGGGTCCACAGTTGGTAATACTGTGAGGGTGGTCAAACACTGGAACAGATTACCCAGAGAGGTTGTAGAATCATAGAATGGTTTGGGTTGGAAGGGACCTGAAAGATCATCTAGTTCCAACCCCCCTGCCATGGGCAGGGAACACCTTCCACTAGACCAGGTTGCTCAAAGCCCCATCCACCCTGGCCTTGAACACTTCCAGGGATGGGGCATCCACGACTTCTCTGGGCAACCTGTTCCAGTGCCTCACCACCCTCATAGTGAAGAATTTCTTCCTTATATCTAATCTAGATCTTTCAGTTTAAAGCCATGACCCCTTGTCCTATCACTACCTGCCCTTGTAAAAAGTCCCTCTCCAGCTTTCTTGTAGACCCCCTTTAGGTACTGGAAGGCTGCTATAAGGTCTCCCCAGAGCCTTCTCTTCTCTAGGCTGAACAACCCCAACTCTCTCAGCCAGTCTTCATAGGAGAAGTGCTCCAGCCCTCTGATCATCTTCGTGGCCCTCCTCTGGACTCGCTCCAACAGGTCCATGTCCTTCTTATGTTGGGAGCCCCAGAGCTGAACACAGTACTTCAGGTGGGGTCTCACGAGAGCGGAGTAGAGGGGCAGAATCACCTCCCTTGACCTGCTGGTCACGCTTCTTTTGATGCAGCCCAGAATATGATTGGCTTTTTGGGCTGCGAGTGCACATTGCTGGCTCATATTCAGTTTTTCATCTGCCAGTACCCCCAAGTCCTTCTCTGTAGGGCTGCTCTCAATCCACTCATTGCCCAGCCTGTATTTGTGCTTGGGTTGCCCTGACCCATGTGCAGCACCTTGCACTTGGCCTTGTTGAACTTCATGAGAATCTCCATCCATAGAGATATTCAACACCTGACTGCACAGTCCTGGGCAACCTTCTCTAGCTGACCCTGCTTGAGCAAGGTGGTTGTACTAGATGCTTTCAAGAGATCCCTTCCGACCTCAACAATTCTGTGATACTGTGGCTGCGTAATGAGCAGATAGTTTGCTTGTATCATGGCTGGTTTTCTCCTCTTTGGAACAAAACTGGGAAGCTCTGACTCGTAGGACCTCCAGTGCTGGTGGCTAATTCAAAGAACTTCCCTTAACTTACGTAGTTAACACCAATGTTATTTTAAGACCACTTCAGTTTTTTGCCAGTGCTTTGTATGGTGTTCTAAACTTACTGAAACATAAAGCTTGAAGAGAATCTCCTGGTCCATGTTAAACAATAATGATTAATAACTACTATTTAGAGCACTGAGAATTTATTTACAGCTTTATGCAGCAAATGCAGACAAAAATCATCACAATCTGTATTAGCTAACTGAATTAGCTCAGCAGGCTATTCTTATACAACATAAAATTCAAAAGGGACTCTAAAAAGTAAACTAAGGCTTCATTAGGCAAGTAAGCTGGTGAGAAATTTGGTATATATTAACTTCTGAGTAATTGAGCAGTATATAGACATAATTAGCTCCAGGTAGCATATACATAAAGGGTGTAGACATGAAAGATACAAATGAAAGTAGAATAGGATAAATGCATTGCAATTGTGGGGCAATGGATTTTTATAAGGACGAAAAGCAGCTGGAATATTGACAAGTCAAATAAGAAAAGCTGAAATGGGGTGTGAGTTACTCCCCTGCCCCAAGTCCATTCTGTTTGACTGACCAAAGCCTTGAGTCCTGTGTACGCTTGGTGTTTTGTATCCTAAATTACAATATCTGGCAAGAAAAAAAAAATTTTTTGCCTTTGATCCTCAGTTAAAGCAAACTGAGAAAATCCCCTTATAATTGGTTAATAGTTCATGGGGCTAAAATTGTTGTTGTAGCACAATCTGTGGGAACAACACAGGAGAAACATTTCCTGCAGAAAGAATGCTGAAGTTTAATTACTACACATCGCATGAGAGAGGATTTCAATTTTTAGGGCCCTGTGTTCAGGCAGTTACTAGGTAGCCAGCTTGTACTGGAATATTGACGCTTTAGTCTAATCTCTGCTATGCCAGAGAACAGTGGAGGGGCCTCATTCTCATGATGGGGTAGAAGGAATGCTACACATTTCTTAGGTCTTATCATCATGTACATTGCTATGCCAGGCAGTTTAATTAATAACTGTCGACATCTTGTCATTTATCGTTACCAAAACGGGAGGTGAGGACCCTTCCATGTGCATGCTGTACAAATAAATTAAAGTTGTCTCAACCAGTCTCACGGGTTTGCTGCTGTCAGTCACTTGTGTTGTCCTTCCTGCAGTTCAAAGACTTGCATCTTATCTTGCTTTCAGGGCTGGGCAGCCATTTATGTAATGTAAAACAAAAACACATGCACATGCAAGCCTGGTGGATAATCAACCTCAGTTAATATTGTTGTAGAGAGTTCAATTACTGAGTTCACGATAAGACATTTACTATTAGATTTGAAATGTACATCAAGGAAGAATGTTTCGGGAGCAAAGACATGCATAGAAATGGGTCCTTGAGATAGTGGGAAAATGCTGCAGTCAGATAGTGATGTCAATATAAGCTTTTTCACTGACTTCAAATGTCATTAGAGCAATATCTTATTTTAATATCACATAGCTAAATACTAAGTAGTTCAGCATATGTAAATTGTTCATCTTTCTTTGAAATCAGATTACCATTCTGCACGTGCCTTAAGAATACTCAGAGTGGCTCTGGATACTAGACAGGATTTCATTTCTAACAGTCAAGCCAAAAAACTTCCTCTCTCTGAATGCTTTGATTCTTGGCAGCATTTTTCAGGAAAGATCAATTCCAATTGAAATGAGAAGGTGGACATAGCTAGAGTAGTAGTGTGAGTAACACACTTCCAAACACAATCCATTTTTGGTAAACAAAAATAAACTGTTCATTAGAGGTGTTTATCTTCAGGGGCACAGTATGCCAGGGGCTGTACACAGAGAAACAAGAGCCCCACAGATCTTATTATTTAAGTTAAAAAACAATAAACTGAACTCTGTTTACTCTGTATAATAAACTGAATTGTGAGAAATTTTCATGTTAATTTGTGGATGCAGACAGAGCTTCCTGTGCCTGCTGAAGACAAACAGTGGAGCATCTCCGGTTTGGTTTTGCACGTATGTTTGACTGACTCTGAAGGAGCTGCATCATTCTTGGCTATTGAAGGCCAGTAGGAAGTGCTGAATTCCTGCGAGGACTGACAGAACCTTCCTTCCAGAAGGAGGGTACTGGCTACCTTTAAAGAATCATATTAAGCTGCGACTCACTGAAGTACTTGTTAAAGCCACTAGCATGATTCAGGTCACGCTTTCACTTTCATCAGTAAAACAGTTAAGCAAATAGTGGGATATGGCAGTTTGGCCATACTGAGTGTCCTAGCTCTGCTCCTTGTACTGCTTTCATGTGGGGGGTGACCCTACATGCAGGAGAATTTGTGTAGCACTGGATAATACCTGTTTCTTACAGACAAACTATACATTACACTAAGATTTCATGAAGAGAAGAACATTATCAAACAGACCCCAGCATACAGATAAGTGCAAACTAGAAAATCCTGCACCAGAGCTTGTGAATTTCCCATATTTAAAATGTCAGAGGGACAAAAAGTGACAGGCATAAGATAGACCAAAAAGAAAGAGACCTTTCACATGCCATCCTTAGCAGAAGCCCATGGTAGACCTAATACTCGGGGGTCAAATAGCTGAACTAACTATGAGACCATTTTAATAATGTGATATGGTGGTAATTCTGGCCCCTTCTGGCCACAGTAAATTGCCCTGTTTGGATGGAGCCAAGCTGAAATAGCACGTTGTGCATGCATCAGGAAATGATCTCATAATATACGAAGCCTCAGTCTGTAGGTGATAAGTAAGGGCCCGACAAATTAATCTCATCAGCTGCATTCATCTTTGGATGCTACTCTGTGCCAGGCCACAATGTGTGGGCTGGAGTCTATTTTTTTCATTTGTCTAATTTAAACAGGTAGTTTGAATTACTATGATACAAATGTTCTATTCTGTGCTGTCTGCGTCCTAGATTGTTCTTACTGAAATGGGAAGAAGTATCGTGTCATATTTTACAGACAGGGAGACAAATTATTATGCTGACAGCTTGCTTTTGTCAATATATTTTGAATTATACATTCGGTAAATCTAATGAAGTGAACTTACTGTTTTCCTTAGTCTTTTCCTCTTTAATGGCAAACATTTTTATTAATAATTGTAATTTAATTATTTATGATGCCATTCAGAATGCACTAGGTTCTACAGTCTATCCTTTAATTGCATTCCTCGCTATATTATTAAGTCCTTGCAAGATCAGAAATCACATCTAAGTGAAATGGAAGGAAAGACCTGCCTTAGGCTCAGGATTGGAATTTAGGGGATGGTATGCTATTAAAAAAAGGAAAAAAAAAACCCATTAACTTATAGAGAACAACCCTACCCTCCATTTTAAAGAAGCACATTTATTTTTCCAAAATATGTCAGTAAATTTTGCTGTCATATGAATGTTTCAGCAGCAGAAAGAACAAAATCTTTACAGCACTCTGTCTTTTTTCCCTGACACACACAGTGACTCTATTGCAGACATAAGGAAGGGAGGCAAACCTTTATTTGCCTGCATTCTATCTTTCTGGTGGTCATTCTAGAGTTAGCAAAGAGAAGATTTTTGAGTTTTTTCCCAAACCTATTATTTGTTCTCAAAACTAACCATTTTTAGGAACACGAAGACCAAGTTTGTGTGCAGAGTCTTTAGACTCTTTAGATAAATTTATGAATATGTGCTCAAGACATGAAGAGACCACACATTACTGTCAGAAATAACCATTTTACTGCAATATCAGAGTCCTTTCTGATGAATTTCTTATCCTTGGCAGATGATAAAAAATCATGACAGTAATCAAAGAAGAATATCTGTAATATCATTCATTTTGCCAGCTCCATTTCTTTGTTCTGCAAACAGTAGCTCGCAACATATTTAACAAGTCATTCCCTAATGGTGGTTACACATGATAGATGTACCAAAAGTTAACTTTCAGTTTGTCTCTACTTTCTAGAAAAGGGAAATTATTCCCTTTGGATGAAATTTAAGGCATGCAGAGATGGGAGTACCAGCAGTGTATACAGGTAAGAACATGTGAATATTTCTATTGTAAGACTCTATTTTTTTAGTTTCTTCTATCTTTTATATTTTGTTTTAGATTCTTACTCTATAAAACCATTGGAACAATTCTCTTCCAGATAAGAACGCCTTGCTGGCATAAGGGAGGAGGTTCCTGGGAGGAAGGTTCCCAGGCACGAGTCTACGGCAGATGACATGAAGGAAAAGAGAGGTTTTCTTGTGCTGGTGGGTTGTATTGTAGGAGAGACAGTTTCTGGAAGGATACTTTTTCAAACATTCCTCAATATCTAACTTCAGTTGTATAATACCTTGTATAAGTCTGCTTTGGCCAAATCCAGAATTACCTGGCTTCCAAACTGAGCTGAAGTTGTTAGAGGTACTGCCTAAGTAGAAATAATATCAGAGAGTTTGAGCAAAATCTGTAAGAGAAAGACCCTGTACAGGACTGACTGTGTTGGAAGCCTAGGAGACTGGAATATATACTATTATCTATCATAATGTATGAAACCCCCCAACCTCCCAGGTATCTGAAGGCCTAGGACGTCATTCTAATGACAAAGAAGTCATCCTTTGGTGAGAAGATAGTCTTTGGGGAGAGGTAATTCTTAGTCTTACAAACACTGATCTAAAGATGATCAAGACGTGAGAATTTATAAATCAAAGATTTTTTTCTTCGCTTGTTTAAAAACAATTTAGCACTTTGACTCTAAGCTAGGAGCAATTCTCAGTGTTCTAAAGGAAATTCAATATGTTTATGCATATTTGGATGGCTAAACGCATTGAAAAATAAAACATTCAGCATTTCTGCACATTGGGTGAGGCAAAGCTACTTCCTTCAAAAGTTAAAAAAAAAATTGAAAGTGACCATCAAAATATATACACAACAATATTTAGTCCATGATCCCCTACTGATGATACACAAAAACAACTGTACCAGACAGCCTCCAAGGTAGTAAATGTAAAAGTGATAATGAAGTGGGATAGTTATTCCGTCTATGAAAGTCAAAAGCTCTGTGGTACAGCATTCTACACTTCGGCTATTAGACCAGAGACAATTGCATTTATGCAACTCTTAAGAGGAAAGGGGAGAGAAAAGGTCAGAAGCCAATTTATTCATTAGCAGGTACAACAGCATGACACTTGGAAATTGTCACTGAAATAACAGACTGCAACTATAGGGACTAGAATTCGAATATTAGGACAAGAAGTTTGTTTTTAATTCTCTGGGCAAGGAAAACCAATGCAGGTTTAGTTTATGCTTGCTGTCCTTTCGTTTACGCTTTTGTCTGCTGAAATACACTGCATCATCCTTGTATTGGTCTGACGGTTGGTCATCTGCCTGTTATCCACTGGGGTCACTCTAACGTCTTGGAAAACACTGAACTGGTGAATTCACAAAGTCTGCTCCTTACTACAGGATTATATTGCAAGAACGCTCTATTCTCTGCATTGGTCCTTCTGCTGGGTCTGCTCCTGTGAGGGGACCAGGAGAGCCAGTGACTGGACCTGCACCCTCAGGGGTGCTTGCTGAAGACACTTGCAGCTCCTCTTGCATGACAATCCAGCTAATTTGGCGTCGGCAAAAATTCCTGTCTTCAAACCCTAATTACTGTGCTGGCACAGCACTCTGAGTGGTTTTCTAATTGTTTGTATTTATTTGCAAAGTCTCTACTGCACAGGGTCCTGTGATAAATATAATTCCACTCATGGCTAATTCAATGTTTTTTAGGGGGGAGACAGGAGAAGGGAGGGTAATTTCATGGTAAACCATAATTACTAGTACAAGTAGTACCTTAATTGCCAATCCAATCTGAGGGGGTAGCTGAGGCTCAAATCAGCCTAATTAGAATTCTCCTGTTCATAATAAATAAGTGGTAATTGCTAATTGGATCTAGCCTACATTATTTTCAAATGGGAACCATTTGAAAGTGTGAATTTACTGTCAGTTTGTGTTTAATTTTGGCCATTTCCTACTTGCATTAGGCTGACAGTCTATCACAGAACTGAACAGAGTAGACATCTAAGTCCTCCAAGTCTTCTGCTGCTATTAGCTTCTAGTGGCATAGACCCCTGACAAAAGAGAGGACTTGATAAAGCAGCCTATAGCTGTATGTTGAGTGTTGAGCTCTTTTGAAAAATCTAGTTCCAGCTATAGGTGCAACGCATAGAAAATTTGGTCCTAAATGAATTGCCTACAGCTACATGGTAACTCAATCACTATGTGGAAATATACTTTTGACTTTCAGGTCCCTGTTCCTCATCACGTTTTCTAATGAAACCACACTCCTTCCCAAGTTAAAAATTTCATATTTTGTTATTTGGGTCATTCATGGCTAGAAATCATTATTTCTAATTGATGCCAAGTAAAAAGAGGAGCTATCATTACAATAAACTGATAACTTGACTTCAGCTGTGTATCTGTATGTATTTAATCACAGGCATAACACAAGTATATTTTCCGCACTTCTTCCCCACAGTTTACTGACCTAAATACCTGAGATATTCTTGCAAGCCTGAAACAACACTAGCAAGCATTAAAAAAGCATTATAAAATTATTTCTTCTGACATTTTCCCTTCTTTTTTCTCTGTAGGAACTCCACTAGTTGGTAATGGGAATATTATGTTAGACCTATAAACACATTCTGACTTCTGATTGATACACATGTTCAGCTGATTTGAGAATTAGACCATTATAGTCGTGAAAATTCAGTCAAAGATTTTTTCATTTCCAATAAACCTTACTGTTCGATTGTTTTCTAGTGACTACGAACAGAGAACAGAAGGTTTGTTAATTACAGCAAGTATAGTAGTAGTAGCTTTATGAGTCCCCTAAAAACATATGGGTAAGAAGCAGCTGTGGGAATTAGAACAAACAGCACTTTGTGGCATCAACCTGAAGTCTTCTAGCTCTTTTTAATGAATAAGACTGACATTAACTGCAAGACTGACTGGCCAAAAGACAAATACCCTCTCCAAGTCCTATCCAAAAAGTTTGTCCTTAGTATAGTCTAGAATCTTTAATATATTAACAGCTTTTGTAAAGCTACTCTTTACAAAAGTAAGAGAGTTCTCTGACTTCTAAGCATATCCAAATATATGATAGATGCAGGAAAAAACAAGTGTCAGGTTGTTTAAACCTGCCAGTAGCAGTATATACTCCTAGCTGCAGCTAGTCACAGCATAATATATACTTTGAAGTGGATGGATCAGTAGCTCCTTTTTGCCCCATTTTTAGCTCTTTTTTGCCATTTGGAATCCTTCAGAGAGAAATGGAAGAATTCCTTGGGTTTTTTAGATAAGCTTCTGTTCTCATAGCTTCTGGGCAAATACCTCCTTATTTGCAAGAGGGCTTAGGGCCCTGGGAACCCAGCGAGGGGCAAGTGGAGGAGCTGCTCACACTCTTTCTTACCAAGCTAAAAATCACTTTTTCTATCAATCAAACCCTACATGAGGCCTCGTTCAACTTACAGGCTCCTCACCTTTGTATTGTGATCCTGCTAGTCACTGTCATGGCAACCGCAGAGGCCATTCCAGCAGCGAAAACTGCCTTGGCGATTAGGAGGGAGCCTGTGGACTGGGAATCCCTGCTCCAGACTTACGGTCCCGTGGAGGGGATAGAAGGGCAAGAGTGAGGAAGGGCTCAGTACAGTGGGAACTTTGCCTGATAACTGCCAGTAAATTTTCTGTAAGTAAAAAAAAAAAAAAAACCACCAACCTGAAAAGGATAGTGGTTTCCTCAAGGATGAATCTGGGTGCAAAGAGCCCTTCTGGCTGCAACTAATGGGAAAGACTGCATGAAGATCCAGTCCCTACCCTTCCAGAAATGCTACCCTTCTCACTATACAAGCCTCCCTTAGTACCTACTGCTGATGTTCCCCACGTATACTTTGGAGAATCCTCAAAGACATTTGTGCCCTTCACCACATTCCTCCAACTGCCTATGAAGGAGCATAACAGTTCTGGGAAAACAAACATTATCATCCTGGAAAGCTCACATACCTTACTGGGAGTTTATTCAAAGTTCTGATTTAGATTAGGCTTTTATCAAACTGTTTCTGATACTATAGAAGATGGCTGCATTTTGATTTCTTGCATCTTCTTTTCATTACCCACGCTTGTATTTACTTGTCCTTCTCTTATGAAGCTCCTAAGAATCAAAGATAGCTTTAAACCATAGAAAATACATGTTCTCTAAAGTCTGGGGACTTTCATGTGAAAATGTCTTCAGGAAAAGAGAGAATTTCCTGCATAAGTAAACTCTTCACAGCAGTCTCTGTAGAAAATGTTGCCTAATTTATCTTCATTTTTATAGCCAGCCTTGAATACTTCTGTCCTTTTGCCCAAAGACGGACGATAGCAACAACTGTAAAGTAACCGATTAGGCAGCCCAATCCCCTACAAGAAAAAGCTCATTTCAGCTTTTGGAACATATTAACTGCATTTTCTTGTTGTTTGCTTACAGAAATCACTGCCAACAGGAGGAGAGTGTCCATAATGTCTCATTTTGATGTTTTGCAGCATTAGGACTGATCAAAGTCTCCCAAGAGCTTTATAGCTTCTGATTTCTAGTTTACAGACACTTCTGCTACTAAGAATTCTGCCACAAATGCCGATAGCCATTTTTTTGACGTAAACCCTGGCTAACTGATGGGATTGATACGTAGGTGTCAAGCCTGAGATGGTAGTGGTTGACACTACGCAACGGCTGTTGAGTGACCTGTACAAAAGTGGTTGACTGGTCACAGCACAGTTTCGCATATGGACTCTGTCACCTGCCTTCTCAGAGGAGGGAACATTTGAAGTAGTAGCCAAGGACAGAGGTGAAACTTTAAACCCCAGAGTGTGGTTGGTTTCATCTTCCCAGATGAAGCCTAAGCTTACAATTCTGGAAAATGATAATTTATCTTGAACTAAATGTTTATTCAGCTAGAGGGGGATCCTCCTCTCTCTGTCAAATTTAATATTGATTAATTCCCTTAGTGACTGATTGCAATGCACTCTCCCTTGGTCATTCCTTGTTCTGGCCCATCTCCTGCAATTGCTTAGTAGCCCTACTCTGGTGTAACACAGGTTCTTTGTTCTAAACTATCCTCTAGCATCATTATCCTATGCACTACTTCTTCAGCATGTCAGGCCCTGCATGTG
This sequence comes from Gymnogyps californianus, assembly GCF_018139145.2. Lineage (NCBI taxonomy): Eukaryota > Metazoa > Chordata > Aves > Accipitriformes > Cathartidae > Gymnogyps > Gymnogyps californianus. The sequence goes on along the minus strand of NC_059498.1, from coordinate 7,722,386 downwards.
AGTGGTTAGTGTCTGTGTGTGTTAACATATTTCACCGCAGTTTGCCTGATCTTAAAATTTACATGGTTTTTTTGGGAGCCAGTTGCTTGACACTTTAAAAAATAAGGCATCCACTAGAAACATTTTACATTTTTTTTCATACATGGAACTAAAAAGAGCAAGACATGTAGTACTCAAGAAAATGTGAAAATCAAATTTTTTCTCCATAAACCATAACTGTTACATCCTGAGTCACAGCAGGAACCATGGTGCCTCACTGTCTTCGAGCAACGAACCACAGGAGTGACTGTCGCGGTCACCTTCTAGCAAAGAATTTTGTTCCTCAGACACGGTTCTCCCACAATAGCAACAGTCCAATGACAAGAAAAAAATAGCCTCTTCCCTTACTCCCAGACAACAATCTGGCAAACAGACTTATAATTTGCTGAAGGGGCCTGGAGCGTATAAGTTATAAACATAAAATAAAACCAAATAAGGATACAGTCATGAGGCAAAGGTTGTAGCTAGGGAGAAGAGAGCATGAATTCAGCAAATCTGTGGAGAGCCTTACCCCTGGACCCAATGGCCACACAGTACTCAAGGAGCCTGAAAGTGCACCAGCTCCTGAGCTTGCCCTTGTTTTCCTGTTGCAAAAACAAGGTTTCACACTTCTCTTCTGAGTAACCCAGACTAATTGTCCTATCTGAAGCCATCATTTCCCTCACCCTTTGCCATTAGCAGTAGTGTAGAGTGTCTGAACTTGTTTGCTTTTGCTAACCGAACACTAAGGCATTGGCCTTTCCTAAAAGAACTGGTCCAGCTCGGAATTTATTAACTACTTCATATGCTTAGGTGTGGACTTCTTTCATGCAAAGGAGTTCCTCACTATTTTTCCTTGCCACTCAGCTTGAAAGCATGCTCCGCAGCTCTCAACTGCAGCTTGGAGGTTGTGCAAGCAAATCTTGCCAGTAGGTCTATGGAATGGACACTGCAAAATTACATGGAAATGCTCACATCCACCAAGCAGTGGATGGTTGCTACAATTCAGTGACTTTTTTAAAGTGCAAAACAAAAAAATAATGGAGCTTCTTGATAAAGCATCTACATGCTTTTATTCTATTTTATTTATTTATTTTTAAGTGGAAGGAGGGGAGAGGGAAGGCAGCATTCTATTTAAACCTTAGCTACAACTTTACAGTTAAAAATTAGGGTCATTTTACCAAGAATTGCAGGTAGACGTCTCCACCTCGTGGTGTGAAATTGAAGTATCTTTAGAAAAATTCTGAAATGCTATTTTATGCAAACGCAACATGTTAAATTCACCTTTGTATATTATTTTCCAAGGCAAACTGTGCTTGTCAGCAGCGTGCTTATGCAAAAAGGCAGGGAGGAAAAAGGTTTTATGGAAAATTGATCACATATATATATATATGATTGTGCATCATATAACATAAGCATGCTGCACTCAGTTACCCTTTCTGTATACAATGATCCATGTCCTGCACAGCATGAATAGCTTTCTGATGCCAGGTTTAAAGCATTCTTGTCTTTTAACTATTCTATTTGTTAAAAAAAAAAAAAAGGTGTTTAGGACAGTTCTGTGTAATTTAAAAGACAAAACAAGGCCTAAACCCTCAACTTTTCCTCAAGTCACTTGAGTCACTTAAGTACTTGGGCTTTTAAAAAGTATTTCTAGGTATAGACTGACTAACTGTGCAATTCTGGAATGTATATGATTTTTTGTAACTGTATTCTGGACAGCTCACAATTATCTTAGAATTAGCTTATATACCCAGGTCCTGTCCCCCTGCTCCATCCCATTTGTTGTTTCCAGCTGGTAAGCTCCCAGTTTATAACAGAAATTCTTGTTTGGCAAATTCATTTGCCTGATCTATAAATTGTTATCTGATTTTTGTAACTAGTTCTTGTGATAAGGTAATAATTCATCAAAAGAAATAAAATGAGTCAAAGATCAGTGGCTCAGTTTTCTCAGGCTATTAACAGCAAACATCCACCACTTGCTAAAGGCACACACATGCTTTGACCTAGAGGATGACTAAAATCAGGCTTTCCAGAGCACAGGAATTGCCAGTCACAGAAATGGATTGTAACATGGGATTGATCATATCTCCTACTGGTTATTAATTCTTCCTTTGTACTGACTATGTTTCCTAACTTTACATCAGCATCCTTTGTTCTTACTTTTGGCATTTAATAAGGTCTTGGTGTCACATTAGTCAAATACATACTAAAGCATCCATTTATACCGTGTGTATAAATACACCAAAAAATGAGAAATTAGGATACAGAAAATAGAAGCACTATAAAGATGATTTACGTAAAGTAACACAGCGGATCAGTGGGCAAATCAAGATGAAAATACAGGTCTTAATTGCCAATTCATGAATCACATTGTCTCTATAGAAACAAAAAATCCAGCAGTTGATATGAGGACTTTGTGGTTTTACACACTTCTAATTAGTTATTGAGCAGTGGATGTGGGAGGCTTTAAACTACACCCAGTCTCCAGGTGTATGGATAATCATTGCATTTTGGTTCCACTTACATTGATGGGATGGTGACTTGCAAATACTACTGGAAAACAGATAATTCAAAATGAATTATCAAAAAATTCTCAAAAATCCATTTTTCTCAGTCTTAGTCTCTTTCAAAACATACTTTTCCCAGGTAAGGCGACAGCCTGTAGAAGGGTCCCACAGTATCTCCTAGTTTTCTACCTGATACTCTAAAAATATGAAAAACAAAACAGCCTTTTCATTACATGTACTTGAGAAACTTCCTCTTAATTTCCTTTAGAAACCACTCATTTGGAAAGAACCTCTTGGAGGATAGATCATTAGGCAATGGAACAAGGAAAGTATGGTTCAAGGCTGTGGCTACAGAAAAAAATACCAAGAGGAAGGCCAGCACGTAACCTCTGCTCTCACAAGCAGACACGATCTGCATCCATCAGGGCCGTTAGTTTCAGTACACGTGCTGAAGCGCTGATTAGTGTAAATTTGCTTTTCATGGACTACATAACTTAGAATGTTTCGAAAACAGGAGAATTGGTGCGCAGTTAAACGGAAGCCACAGTTACGTTGCATGTACAAAGGCTACCAGTAGAGGGAGATACTCCACCACTAACAATTAATTCCTTCGCAGCAGAAATTACGAGCGTTTAAATTGAACAGAAATAGGTCCTTACTGCTCTAGCTCTAAGGTGTAAGACAATACTGTACAATAGCTGTAATGTGTTCTCTGGTTTCAGCAGAATTCCCTAACGAAATGACAAATAGTAACTGACTGAACTTTAATTTCTATATAGGATTCCACAGGACACCTTTAATACCAGAATTTATGCTGATCTCTTCAAAACTATAAACGCCCTGTGACTATATTCCAAATAATAAGAATTTAAGGAATACTTTTTAAATTTAGGCACATTTTAAAAAATAAATAATTTCATTGTCTATAACAGACATTCAGCATAGGAATGAATTCTGGCTCTTCCAAAAATCTTTTCCAGAATTTTCATTTAATTGCATTTAGTTCAGCTAGCTCCAGTGAAGGAGATCATACAGCACAATGACAAAAGCAGCAGCAAAGGATGGTCTCAAGAAAAGTAGTGCAGCAGTCTTAGCACTGAAGAAATTTAAAAGCTTATCACTTGGCAGATAATCCTATAAAATTATTAGGATCTCCAGAAACATAGGGGATTCTTATTACAACAAAACTCAAGATGAAAACGTTGCACTCTGTCCCACCTCAAAATGCATGAACCATACACTAAAGTATAAGTGTAGATTTGTTAATCTATACCCACAAAAAATGGTTTGAAATGGTTGAATATTCTGTTCCTATCTGTTCCTTGGGGATGTCATGGTTCCTGTTTCTTTCGTGTGGTCTGATGAAAACAACAGATCAGTTTTGCCATCTGCCAAAAGCTGAGCTAATTTTGTATTTTTCAAAATATTTGCCCGTCAAACTCTTTTAACTGTTCCTTTACTGATACTAAAAAATATTCTTGATTTAACAGAAAGCTTCTAGAGCCTTGGACCTTGTTCAGGACATTCAGCTCTTCATGAAATAGCCACAACAGCATGCACAATGTAAAGACAGGACTCATTATGTTAAAAAAAGATGATTTATCAAAGTTTTTGGCAAATGGTCTTTCCTGTCTTAAGGATTAATGTTGTAGCTGAGACACTGCTTGCTTTTATGACCTTTCAAGGAAAGGATATTCCTCAATCTTTACATGGCACTGGGCCTCAAATCCAGAAAAAAACCTGAAAGAGGAGAGACAAGCAAGGAATACAGAAGTTGGTGTCTAGACTTGCAAGCAGAGATCTTTGCTCCCTTAGCACAGCTTAGCACACAGCTAACTGTGAAACAACCGAACATACTTTGCCTCCTGTAATTGCTAAGTCTCAAGACATGGATATATATTTACCTATTTTCATTCATATTCATTTCTTAATAGTAGAGAGAAACCAAAAGACAATGTTTTAAACAAATTGCATGAGAAAATCCCAATTAGGTGGGAACAGGTCCAAGGTACAAGAAAAACATGTACACGTCTACCCATCCTAGAATTTACTGCTTCAAATTTCCCAGTTTCAATGACAGCAGCACCACCAATTTTTTTGAGAGTTTCATGTCAATTTTTTTTAGGAACAAGGCATTGTCAATGTCTCTCTGCCAGAGGTTCTTTCTCCAGAGCTCAGATAATATTGCTAGTTGCTTACTTGTCTTCTGCAGACTTCAGTTTTTTGATCATCAGCTTTCTTATCTACTTACACAGTTGGATGAGGTAGCAACTACGTCAGTGAGAAGAGACGGGATATTGTTTTTGCCCTGGTACAAGAGAAGTACCAGGGAAAAACAAACTGAGAAATGGTAAGACAAAGATAGAGCTCATTTATTCAATACAATTATTGCAGATGCAACTGAGTTTTTTCTGCAAGCGAATCCACTGAATCCAGTTAACCCAAGTTTGCCATCATTTGCCTGTAACTCCTATCACACTTTTTGTTTCTAAAACCCAAACCCCTTGTTGTAGTAAACATAGTAATAAAAACAGCTAAAAACCAAACAAAAAAAAGTGATCTTTCAAACAAAACGTGTTAAAAGTGACAGATTATGCATTGTGTAACGTGATTAAGCAGTTTCCAGCTAGTGTTTTTTCCTTTTAATATTTCTGCAAACTTAAAGCTGGCCACCTCTTCTGCTTTTTGCTTCTACTGCTCTCTGTCCTAAGATAAATTATCACGTAAGTGTCTCTGAACACATCTTGGTGTTTCCTGTACCTGAAGCAGTTTTTTTTCCACTACTGTGAAGCCATCAAATTTAATTAATACCGGAAATATTGACTTAGTGCTAAGAGAAACATTATCATTAAATTAGAAAATCTTGTGGTAGTGATGCCAGCTCCCCATCTGCAGAGCAAGCCAGACACTGAATCTCAGTAAAAGTATCAGGTGAAACCGTGGAAGCAAAAAAGCCGTGCCAACGAGTGTAATGTTGTGTCAGTATCAGTGCACTTATTACTGGGTCTTTGCTGATACAGCAGCTTCAAGCACCAGTATAATTTTTTTCATCTCTATTTCTGAATGTCTTGCTGCAATGGCTTTTAGCCTAACATCACATTCATTCTTTAGGGAAATGCTGCTATTCAGCATTTGGGAGCATTTGCAAGGAGGTTCTAGGCAGAGGGGAGCACATCATCTCGCACATAATCCCTTGGAAACTGAGCTTCGTGATCCTGCAGTGCCACAGTTTCCTTCAGAAATTATTCTCCCTTCTTCACAGAGAGAAACTGTACCAACAGTCTCAGCTTGGTGCTAGTGAATGTTCATTCCTAGCACTGCAACGTGGAGAGAATTCAAAGCAGCAGAAACATGATTAAGAAGCTATAGCAATTGACTTAAAGATTAAAAGTCTGAAATACATCTGGCTTGTGTTTAAGATGGCTTATCATAGATACCACAAAATTTTAAAACTTGCTTGAATAATTGCTCTCCACCTGCGCAGCGCCAACAGGTTGTTGCTCAGAATAATGAGATGGAGTCAGTAAAAGTGAGAGCTGAGTCTAGACACTAGGGAAGAGTGAAGAATTGTCTTCCCCAAAGGGAAAGTGGAAGACTGAAACTGTGACAGTTACTCAGGTCTGGGCAATATCCTAGAAAATGACACTGGAACAGGTTGCCCAGAGAAGTTGTGGATGCCCCATCCCTGGAAGTGTTCAAGGCCAGGTTGGATGGGGCTTTGAACAGCCTGATCTAGTGGAAGGTGTCCCTGCCCATGGCAGGGGGGTTGGAACCAGATGATCTTTAAGGTCCCTTCCAACCCAAACCATTCTATGATTCTATGGAGATGTCTAGTAGAGAACAATAAAACAACTACCTGTAGGGAGACTAAGTAACCTAGTAAACTTTTTCCATCTTTAACTTCTGCAATTAAGCAGCAGCTTCCTGAATTTAGTATCAGCTATTGGCTATTTGTTGCTCTCCCCCTTTCTTTCATCAGTGCTAAAACATGCAATGGAGTTAATAACAAGGGTTCTTCCATGTACGAGGAATTCCCCAGCCTTGGTCCAGTACCCGCATGGCGGAAAACCTTCACAGTTACTTCAGTTGCACACAAGGCAGGTCATAGCATGGCATTGTTTATGATTTATAAAAAAAAAAAGTTTGGAGAGCACTGTTTTTTAATGAAGGGTGTTATTAACTTGCAACTTAGTAGCTCGTAAAATTTCAAGAGTAGACCCTGGTGCCTAGAGTTTTCTCCACGACAAGCATGTAAATTTTTCTTAAACTTCTGACAAGATAAGTGTCTAGCCAGTGTCTCTCTGTTGCAAAGCTAAATCTTCCTTTGCCTTGTGATCAGAGCAAAATCTGTAATCTAAGAAATCACTTTGGATTTCAGGTGCAAAAGCACCAGACACAATTGTACTGGGTCGGGTGCAGCAAAAGCAGAGTGGGACCAGGGCTCCTGCCTACATTAAAGTAGCATGAGATGGTTCAGGTCTGTCTTTATTGAGAAAGAAAATTGCCTTGCCAGAAAAAAAAAAAGAGGTGAAGACATGGCACAACTTTTGTCATTTCACCTTCATGAAGTTATACAAACTACTGTGCAAGGTCTCTAGGTGAGCCAGAGCTCAGAGGCTTCTCAGTCTGTGAGATGGCTGAGAAGTGCTTTCCTGGGGGAGTCACAGGATGAACTGATAGAAAGCTCAAAGATAAATCCCCACTTTCCAGCCTTCAGCTTGTTATGGGAACATTCGTTACAAAAACTGATCTCCATCCATGCCATTTTTTTTCTACCCTACACAGTGCTTGACTGAAGAGATGTTGACTTTACAAAGGTTAAAGGTGGCTGCCTCAACCAACAAATGGGATTTAGCAAGAGGGGAGGATTGTTGTTCTTTCTTCTTTCAGGAATGAAGTGTCAGGAAGATGTAGAGGTCAAACAGGCCCCTGCTGAGCAGCTGAGCGACAGCACCAGCTGCAGAGGGTGCCGGAGCAGTGCAAGACCTGAGGGTTCTCCCATTTGGGAAGGGTATGCCATCTCCTTTTCCCACGTCTGAAGTCAGAGGAATAACAATGAGAGCTCCATTGGGAAAACAGGGTCCAAGCAGTTTAACTCAGAATGCAAAGTGACGTGCAGGAATTGAGTCATGCCCTACAGATAGACCTCTGCTCAGACCTCGTGGGGATTCCTGAATAGGAGCCTAAAGCTACTCCTGGCTCCAGTGAATACTAGACTAACGGACAATCCTCCCTTCCCTTCTATCCATCATCTTATTTTTTTTTTTCCTGGTTCCTTGAAATGTTACAATTCTGAATTATACAGAAGCCAAATAACAGTATCACTTAAGCCTCTGTGAGAAATGAAGGCTCCATGTCCATCTGCTAAATATCTGTGTCTATGAGAGAATACAAAACCCAGCACAAACGGCGGGAGAAGGGAAAGAGGCACACGCAACATATAGCAAGGCCTAGGGGAATAACTATTGGAAATGGTTGCAAGCAGATTATGGAAACATGGAACACACGCACACATAAATTGTCATTAAAAACATGGAGAACAACCTTGAGAGAAGTTGCAGTAACCCTAGCATAGCAGGGTTTGGGGCATTCCCAGCTGCCACACTTCTGTGAAAAAGGGATTGAGAACAGATTCCCTGTTAATGTCTTTTCAACTGTGATGGCTCTAGGGTCTAAGAATCTGCTTTCTGTTAGGAAAAACTATAAAACTTTCAACAAAAGATGAAAAACATGTCTTCCATTGGCATAAAAGCAGGAGATTTCCTTGCAGGAAGGAGTGGCATATTGAAAATTCCCTGGAAAGTAGAATACAGAAAGAATAACTGTCACTGGCAGCAAACTCCAACTCTCAGCAAATACATGTGTTACAAAGCTAACACAAAAACCAAACAAAAATCACCCAAAACCTTGCACGTGTGCACAAGCCAGGTTTAATACTTTTTTTAAACTTAGAATTGGGCCTTAAATCATATATAATCAGTGAAGTCCTTTCTTACTTTTATTTCCCACTTTAGTTCTTGAAATCTGGCGTCTGTTGAATTCTGTGTTCGGGCTTTTTCCAAATCCAAGACTTGGGGAATTTTGTTAACAGTGCAATAAAAATAACTTCATAGTGTTACAGGGAAACATTAAAGCCTTTTTTGTGTGCTGCTCTTTCTATTTAAAAAAAAAAATATAGACATTGTTTCTTTAAAAGGCTCCATCTGCAAATCCCATTAGATGTGCATATAAGGTTTCAGATGATTAATAGTTGCCTGCTTTGCTTTGGTTGGAGGGCCTGAGTGTATGTATGTTAACCCCTCCCTCCCCTCTCTCACATTTCACTTCACAAACTTGTCACTCTCTCCCCAGCACAGTATTTAAAAAGTGTTTCACTCATGTCCAGCACTTCACAAGGAAGCAAGCTTCAGGCCTTGGGAAGCAATTCAGGGCAATCACTGCATAGATCTGGTTACTGTTTTCCGGTCGGGACAATGAAGATGTTTAGAAGAGTTCCCAAAGTAACAAATCTGCAACAGCATAAAACCCACAAACAAACTGTTGTTTAGGGAGGAAATCTATTCTGTAAAATTTGGAAGATTTCCCCTCTGCTCCTTTTCTGATTTTGAAGCCTGAGCTATAACCAGTCACGAACACTGGAGCGTGGACAGGATTGGAAGCAAATGGATCCCACCAGCAGCAGCTGCATGAGCAGTCCACAACCTCCTGCCCCACTTTGGGGGTGCCTGCGGAGCACCCACGCGGATGTCACCACAGCTTCAGGGCTGAACCACTACCCACCAGCACCATTCTCCTTCCATCAAAAATCAGATTTTGCTACTTACTCTGATTTCTCAACCTCCTGCCTGGTGACTGCTCCCCATAGCTTCCCACGTGAGGAGCGGGCATTTGTGGAGCAGCACCCCTCTTTCCAACACTCTGACTGGCATTTTGCAGCAACTGAGGCCAGAAGACGACTAAATCCAGGACTGGCCTTGGGTTCTGGGGAGTCAGAAGGCAGCAGCCCAAATCTAGTGAGTGCGGCAGTGGGTATGAATGAAGATGATGAGGTACCAGTAACTACTACAAATGAGACTGAGAAAAAGTCATCCAAAAGAAAAAAGGAAAACTCAGGTAAGGTGATATGAAATCAGGGTTGTGGGATAGTACAGGCTATAGAATGAGAGCACCTGTAAGATTAGGAATTAAGAAATAAAGCTGATGAGGAAAACATTTTGTAATTCTTGACTGGGGAAACTTACACAATAACAACACTGAAACTAAATGGCTTATTCTTTGATGACCTCTGGTGTTTGTATTTCACTCCTGCAGATCTTGTTTACCGAACCAGGCATTTTACTCACCAGCACAATGCACATTTGCTGTAACTAAACAGGAGTCACATGGCATGTATACACAGAGCTGAAAGTCCTAGGATGCGGAGTTATATATTGCATACCTGCCATTTGTCCAAGCGTAAGAGAATGGCAGTCAAAGAGCAAAGATCCCTCATCTTGAGCTGCCTGTGCTAGTTGGAAATATTATACTAGGATTTTGACATCTCAGTTTATGGTAAGAAGTACAAGATGCAAAGTCTCCCTTTAGATATAAATTCTGTTTGGCCTCACTAAATATTAAATGTTTTTACCTCTAAACAGGAGGTACTAAAAGTTTGCCCATCAGTACTATGTCCAGCAATGCAGGAAATGTAGATAGTTTTCATTGTGTCATCCTAGCTAGCAAAACACATTCTTTCTACAGTGCAATATTCAATAATTTCATAGTTATATAACCTCTGATTTGCTGCTGTCTCAAATCCAGATATGTGAAATATGCATAAAATTGTTTTCTCCTAAGGAAGCTGTTAAAAATGAAGATGCTTATATGCATTCATTTGCTATAGTATTAATTTACAAGCTACAGTGTGCTTTTTCCCACAGCACTGCTATGAAGTGGGGAATATTTTCCAGTATCCCCATTTTACCAGTAGAGAACACAACGATAAAAATATTTATTTATAGGTTTTACAGGTTGGCTACAGAAGAGCCACCTCTAATCCAACTTTCATTTTTTCATTTTGCAATTTAAACAACAAGCTTGTATTCATGCTCTCTCTGTCACCTAATTAGTCCTAATCTCTGTTCTCTTCCAATAGGAATAGGCTGTCAGGGAACACATAAAATAACTAAAATTCCAAACCTCTTTATGCTCAGAATCTAGTTTACCCCCCTCAGTTATCTGTTTTTTCTTTAGAAACCCAGCTTTGTAGAATTTAAGTTCATTTCTATTGAAAAAGCATGTTTGGGGCAAAAATTTCCCAAAATCCCAAACACCAAGAAGTTTAAAAAAATTTTAAAAGTGAACAATGCTTTTATTAAAATATTTGCTAGTCATAGGTAAACAGCAGATTTCAGTATACTCGGATTAGAGGCATATCCTTATTCCTAAAGAGACTGATTCCAAATCACATCTCCCTGTTTTAAGTAGAAGACAAAAGTTCCTTCTATTCTCTATTACCAGCACCCTTGAGATTCTCTTTTCATACTTGCTGCTGTCCCATATGCTTTTCCTTACAGGGGACCTGTAAGCAATGACATCACTGAAAGGTATGGTGTTTCCTACCTTCTAGCAACTGTTGCTGTCTCTACAAGTTGTTACTCTAGCAAATGCAGAATAATGAAAACATCCCAAAGGGGATTTCATGGCTTTTCATTTCACTCCCTCTTTGCTTACCAGACAGCAGATAGAATTATTTGATATCCCTCCTGCAAGCTTTTCCTTCCGTCCCAGACAAAATAAAACAAATGAAGGGAAAGTCTATAAGCAATTTTTTTATGATTTCCTTCACCTTTACAGCAGTTCCAGAAATGCAGCTGGATGTATCACATACTGATTGTTTATTCTAAGTGGAATATTAGTCTTTTCTCTCCTCTTGAGAATTTTCCTTGACTTCTTTAGAAAAATCTAGGTACCCAGAGCCTTATCTTCAGAGACTGGGCTAGTAAAGAAAAATATATTGAAATCACTTGAAGACAAAACCTACAAAATAAACTATTTTCTTTTAGTTGGTGCCTTATCCACCACAATTTTATCTGAACTGCAATATAGATACAGCATTACCGTGATTTGTACTAGTGTGTGCAAAAACCTTTAGTTCTTGTGGAGACCCTAGTTATTACAAGATACACAGTGAAGATCTTGGAACATGGCTCTTTGCAGAGTATTCTAAGAAAAGTCTAAAATAAGCATATTTCTCAGACAAATAAGCAGAATGGGGTAAAAAATAATAAAGCTTGTCAATCTTTAAAACTTTCTTTGAAGCACAGATATATTAAAAACATTTCAAGAATGGCTTTGTTATGGCAATAACAACAGTGGCATCTACTACAAGTACTTGTGGATAAACATGCACACACCCTTCCCTTCCTCTACAGACTTTAGTGATTTAGATGCCATATTCAGTCTTGACTCCACAGGCTCACCAAATGACCTGAAGATAGAAGGTAACCTAGTGTTAGCTTTCACAGCTGCCTCTGCTGTCCATCCACAAGCCACAGCCATTAACATTTTCAAATAAAATTTCAAGAGAGTTTCTGTCTGACCTGTCCTATATTGTACTTGCGTTATTATGCACCTGAAGTTCCCAGTCCAACAATAGTAATATAATACATAATAGAATTCAGACAGCTTTATTTTATGTGAGTGAGACAATACAGAATGTTAGTGAGGTTGCAGTAGAAATGAGAATGTGATAACAGCGCATAATGACTCCCTTAACAACATTAGACATACAATGTCCTTGCCTGAAGAATTCTGGAAAACTTTGTATTGAAATGTGTAGAGCTGATCTGAATTCCCGCCTGCCAACCTTTCTCAGTCTTGCTACTAACTCTAAAGAGGATTTTCTAAGCTTGGGATTCCCATTTACAGTCATGGTGGCATAAAAAGCAGTAGGTAAGAATAGATAGCAGCAGATAACCCGAGGAGGACTGAAAAGCAAAGTACAGGCAAGTCCCCAAACAGTTTAAAGGGGTCTGAGTGCAGAATGTCATGTGTTGTAGCCCTCCATATGCACCCTCCATTGAGCATTACTCCATGAGGTGCACATTGAAGTAAATTCTGGATACTTTATCATCAGCTGCCAAATGAATCCACTATTTGTGAGGTCACTTTACTTGGCCAATGTTTCTGGTAGCTTTCAGAATTTTGTGTTCCATAACAGCAAAATCTATCAGTGTCTTACTACTTGATTTAACCACTTAGAATAAATATGCCTTCAAAGTCTTTAGTATGGGGAAAAAAGTAACATTGTGCAGATGCTTTGTATTTTTATTTTGCTTTCTTCTGCTGAGGGAAAAATTGCCGACATTGACAGTAGTTTGCAGAATAACAAACACCAGGTACATTGATATGGGCTGTGGATCACCACAAACATCTAACAAGCAGGTAGAATCCTCCACATACAGGCATTAGTGATCCCCATACTTCTGCGCCTAAGCTGCTCTCTGAGCAATACAAGTACCCTCTGTGGTGCCAAAAACCTGTATCTGCACAGTGCAGAGCCCTTATGCCTTCCTCCAAAGTATTGTTTACTGGCTATTGTTAGTAGACCAGTTCAGCCCAGTGAGGGAGAGTGAGTACTACTTCATGAGACCAGATTCTGATTCAGTTATACTGGTTGTAAACACAAAGCAAAGCCGACTTCTGTTGATCAGCTTCAAATGCTGAATTTGGCCCATTGTTTTGCAGGGATCAGGTTGCCTCTTCATACACACATGTATGCATTAGTGCCTCACACAGCTTTTGTTTTGGAAACTTTATAGCATAGGAACATGTACCGTTTGGATTCTTACGCATATTTTGCTGCAGCCCTGGGGAAAGGCAGCTGTTCAGTTCAACTACACAATGAAACTGGTTGGGATCCTGGAAGTATGCATGCTTCAGGGTAGAGACACAGATCTCCCTGTGATTCCTGAGCAGCCTTTTTTTTTTTTTTTTAAACTGGCAGTACCATAGGAAAATCTTTCCAAGGCAATTTGTTCTTTCACACAACATTTGCCATTTTCCACATTCAGTTGTCAAAACTCTGAAGCAACTAGGCCCAACTTCCACTTTTGGAATATCACAAAACCTCCAGCCACAAATAACCATATGTCTCTTTACAACACCATGTGGCACACAGCCTGGATGACAGGATCCAAGCTACACATCCTGCTCTGTTCCCAGAAATACTTAGCTATTTAAAATTACTCACATTGTTTTTTGGAGATGAAGACTGATGAAACTGCCCCTTAGAAAGGATGTCCTTTCCACAGGGCTAAGTGGTGAGGTCACATGTATATTCAGGTTGCATTAGCTATTTTTATCCCAGGTTAATTTGACAGAGGTGGCTTTAGTTCCTGCAGTGTGTTATCGGCATTGGAGAGCTGCTTCACCCCTCCACATGTTTGCTAGGGGAGCAGAGACCCAGGGGGAAGCCCTTGAGACCAAGGCTCCCAGAAGCTTGTGGCAAAGTTCCCAGCAGGGGATCCACACTTCAAATTCCGCTTCCCCACCACTCTCTCAAAAGTCACATTTGTTAGCCTTTGGGAAATATGTAATGGTGTGTTTGTTCAGTAAGAGATGAGAATGAAGGGGATTGTACAACTATGGGGAAAAGCATGGGGAGAAACTTCTGGAGTTTTGTTTTCATACTTTCCCCAACTTTATTTGGGGATTTTTGAAGTGTAAGTAGCAAGAACAATGTTGATGCAAGCAAGACTAATTTCCTTGAAATGGAGAGCAGTACAGCTGCAGCATGTAATACACTGGTCCCTGTGCACATTATCACTAACGGGAGCTATGTTTGATTTCTCTATTTTTGATGGACAGAGCTAAGATCAGATCAATGAAGACTACAGCCACACCTAACAGATTTTTACAGCTTTATTACTTTGGCAAACAGAGGGACATCTAGAAGATGATGCTGCATGTCGTGCTCATTGCTACTATTTTGTATATCATTTCTATGTAGAAATATTATGCTAGGACACACGGAACTTCATTGCACACTGGTTACACACAAAAATTAAGTAATTAATCCTCAACATAACAAAAAACCTACTAGCATCTTCAGTTCAGGGAATCTAGCCAAGCACAGGAGCAAGAGGGGAGAAAGAGTCAAGGAACTTGTGAAACTGACTCCCTGAAAGATTGGCAGTTTGGGCTTTGCTCATTGAAATAAGTGCATTTTTCCTTGCATTGCTTAGAGATTCTTCACAAGCACCAACTTTAAAAACACTGGAGAAAAGAGAAGGGGAGAGGAAAGAGTAGGGGAGAGAGAAGGAAAAAAAAAAAAGAAAAAAGATCACCACAGTCTCAGGCAAAGTCAGTTTGTGTTTGCTTTTTAGCATAATTGGTGCAGCTTCCCTTTGGCTATGGCTTGAAATTTGGCTTTGAAATATGATTTCACCATATTGCAGCCAAGTGCACAAACAGCAAAAAAGTTTTTCATGGCAGCACAGTGACAAGGATGATACTGAGGCCAGTAATGCACACAGATACCAGATCCCCTTGTAGTTTTCGTTTAGCAAGGATTAGAAGAAGCTCAAAGTCTAGAGTATCATGTGCCAATTCAAACAACACTGGTTCTCTGGTGTTGCTTGTTTTACCATATTCTTCCTCCTCCCCACCAATATTTCCAGGCCGTATGCTAGCTTAGGGTGCTTACTAAGTGACTTTACCTTACTCCCTGCACCAGAGGTCATCACAATGCACTCATAACACGTTACACATCGTATACAGAAAGTGCTAGCTTTGCTGCCTGTTGCTTGGTAGATCAGGGGAGAGTAATAATATGTATATAAGGAATGAAAATAAAGATGTGGGGAAGGAAACTATTTTGATGCAATGATAGCAAGGAATGAGAGCTTCCTTCCCATAGCTGCTCATTTCTGACCTTGCAGACCCGGGCCTGCACTTCTGCAGTTTTGAGAACACACCCCTTCCTGACTCTGAGCTGTCCCACCTTTGTCCCCTTGAACCCAAGACTGACAATACTGATAAGTCCTGCTAAGCTTGAGAGGGCATAACACAAACTTCTTAAAACTTCCACTGAGCACTTCAATTAGTAGTTTAGATCAGACCTCTGCAATACACATGTTCACACAGATCAATGTAACTGCAAATTACACAACATGTGTGCTTGCCTCTTAGAAAACCAGAACTCAAGCAACAAGGCAGAAACAAGCAGCAAATCACGGAAGGAAAGGACAGCTTTCACAAAGGAGCAGTTACGGGAGCTGGAAGCTGAATTTGCCCACCATAACTACTTGACAAGGCTCAGGAGATACGAGATAGCTGTGAACCTGGATCTCACCGAGAGACAAGTACTTCCTGAATCCCTGCCTCCCCAGCTTCTTCTTCCTCCCCCACAACTTCTCCCTAAAGCTAAAAACCAGATATCTTACTTGAGGGTGTACTTTTGCAATGGCACAGATGTATTTTAATACAAAGCCTCCACATTCTTTTAAAATACATTTGTTACAAATTTCTGTAAGTAGTTAATAAATGTTATTATGTTTATCTAAACTAAAGACACATTTGGGAATAACTGATACCAACTGATCTGTTGTTTACTGCCACTCATTGGTACATACTGATATGTCAAGGCTTACAGATGGAATATGGATATCACCTTAGACTGCAATTACCAGGATGTTATTAGAATGATATGTTTGATACATGCATTCTTCCTGGGTCAGGTAGTATTTTGAGGTGATAAGGAAAGACAAAAATGCAGAATTCTGTGGACAGAGATATTTCTGTTCTCTCATTGTGATCTCAGTCAGGGTTTCCTTATCAAAGCTTAGTGGACAATAGAGGAATTGCTCGATTAAGTGAAGCAAATTACAATTCCTGAAGCATTAGATTGGGCGGACTAGATGCTAAAAGACATTAGATACGCTGTGCCCATTGGATTGACGTGCCTAGTTGACATAAAGACAGATTCTAGGCAAAGCACTTGTACTATCTTTGCGGGTCTCAAAGAAACATCTGCCTGGAACAGTTTAGAAAGGATTGTTCCGGCCTTTGTTAGAGAGATGGATTACGTAAACTTGTGAGGTTCCTTTCACCTTTTCTTCTAGAATTCCACAAAACATCTGTCTATTGATATACACATATGTGCACAGGTCTGCTTACACAGTTCAGATAGAGGCAATAAGTCATTATTTCCTTTTTATCACCCAGGTCAAAGTATGGTTTCAAAACAGAAGGATGAAGTGGAAACGTGTTAAAGGCGGGCAACCAGTGTCCCCACATGAACACGACACAGAAGATGTGGACTCTGCTGCCTCCCCCAGCTCTGACTAGTCCTTGCAGCAATGGGAGAGGAGTATGGAGAAAGTAATTGATCAGAAAGTGGATGCAACACTGCTCCAGGTCAGCTACACCGTGAGACAATCCTGCTTGCAAAACCTGTAGCCCTGAGTCTCTAAAAGGTGTATGATGCTTTAGGTCACAGAGGCAATTAAAGAACACAGGGGGAAAAAGCCAAAGGAGGGCATGATTTTGATTTTTGTCTGAATGAATTTAACTCTCTCTGGAATTGTCTTACTACCACAGATGTGTCTTCAGAATAAAAGCTAACAAACACTGAATATAAAATAGGAGTAATGTTGTCTAGGCTCTCAAACACTCAGAAAATACAGGTTGTCAGTCAGTGAGTGATAATGCAACAGTATTCTCATCCAACCTTTCTCTGGTCACATCTATTCATTCTGCATTTGGACTTGACAAGGCACATTTTTCTTGTGCCTTACTTTAAGAGAAATAAATACTTTGATAACCACTGATTTTTCTTGCAATATGAATTGAACACCTGTATGGCTAGGCAGTAAGATTACAAAATAAAAATTTGAGACCAAAACTATATACACAGAATTCTGCTTACCAGTTTCAGAAGAGATGGCTTGCACATTGACAGTCCAATAAGACAGATGCCTTGTTGATGGTAGCAATTTGCAGAGGGAGATTTCTTCCAAGCTTACTGTAAATCCTGAAATTAAATTGCTAGATCTCAATTTCAAATATTTTCTCAAAGCAGTCACTACCAAATGTCACAGCAAAATGTACAGCAGAGATTAAGCCCTCAACACAGTAGCTATCACTATTTTGTTTTCAACATTTAAATCTATTTAACTAAAGGAAAACTACTCTTTAGTGCTGCATTTCTTTTGGATTTATGGAATCTCTCTGGAAACCAACAGTTTTCTTTGTGAATTCAGGATTGTCAGGAGAAGCAGAAAACAATGTTATCTGGAGTGATTTAACTGAGTTTACTGTCTACAAATTCTCATTTCATTTTTCATTGGAGACAAAACTTTCCTCCAAATAAACATGTACATGTGTATATTTAAATTACATATAAAAACATCTGTTAATCTAGGTATTGTGTGGATTTACACTCATTACTTATGTCTTCTAAATTAATATCTGGATTTATGAAATTTACAATTAAGTGACCAACTTAGCCCTTTTTGCAAACTTCCCATTAATAGGTTATTTTTCATGGTTTTTTTGGTTTTTTTTTTTAGTGTTTGCAACTGATCAAGTATTTCACACAAATGAATAGTATCTGTGTAAACCTATTGTATAGTATCATGTAAACCTATTGTGTCTTTGATCACCTCTGCCTTTGACAGGGTTTGAGGACACCAAGAAACTTTACCAGCAAACTTTAAAGAAGCTAAAGCTGACACAGCCAACTGCCCCTACTTCTAATATAAATAATATGGTAAAAAAGCTTTCCAATACAGAATCATAAACTGCCATGGCACCACCAGAAGTCTTAAGAACACTTCCACTTGAAATTATTCCCCCTTTCAGCTGAAACTTGTAGCATATCAAATGATGAAGTTTTAGAAAAGTATAGTGTCTGTTTCCATTTCTTTTGTCTCTTTAGTTGATGTACTAATGCCATATTTTAAACAGAATTTTACACTAGCATATCACATTATGACTATTGAGAATATTGAAACTTCAGTTTAAATATTTGAAAGGTAACCATTATTTGCAGCTATGACATACTATCTTCCTTTCACCTTACTCTGATGCATTGTTATTGGGGTTTAATTTGGACTGCAGATATGCTGGATATAAAGTTGCATATCTGGATGATATGTTTATAAAGTTATCTGTGGTTATTCCACTTGTAAAAGACCTCAAAACAGATAAATATCAACTTTTTTTTTTTGGAACAGAGATGCTGTATTCTTTTCAAAGAGCTAATTACTGGATCTACTAAGAAAAAACATCCATTACATTCCTTCTTTAATATTTCCAAACTCTATTTGACAGATGAAAAAATGAACAGTTTAGAGTATATATTTGTGCAAAAACAATTAAATATAAATAATTATTTTTTAAAAGAAATTATTTAAAAATAAAGAAACTTGGGAAGTGAAAAAGCTATACAAGGTATTTTCCACTTCAAACCAAACCCAGTAGGTGGAATGGAGAAAGGAGAATCTCTCATTAAAAAAAAAAAAAGAGTCATTAAATCTATTATGTATTTGACAAACTGAAGATTAAGAATTCTTTCAGTTTTCCATGGCGACAATGAAACATCAGGATGCCCTTACTCATGTTTATGCGCAGGGAAACAAGGGCCTTGCTTTGCAGGACATTCCTTACTAGCTTGAGGGACAAGGCACCTTCAAGCCAGCCCTCTGCAGCAGCAGCAGCAGCTTGCCACTCACCAACCAGCAGGATAACGGAGCTAGCTGTGTTACACACCATAGTACTTGCAGCATGCCTACAACTCTTACCCACTATGAACAAAACAAAACACCACCCCCACCACCCCCTGAAAAAAAAAAAGAAAACTGCATCACTGATGTTTCACAGGGCCTCTGCACAAACTATGCTGTGATCACGGCATAGATGCAAACATATGTAAAACCTGTGAGTGTATTTACAGAGGGGTATTCCCATTACTTCTCAGACGAGTTAGAGAGATATTCAGCAAGCACTGTTACCCCTGAAGAGTCCACCTATCTCTCTGCAAATAAAATGTGCACTTTGTCACCATAAGCTTAAATGAATGCTACATTTAATGCAAACTAATAATAAATAATCAGTTAAAACAATTAGGAGTATACATGTCCTCTCTCTGAGCTAGATCTACCCATGTCTCTTCAGATCTATATGGTAAGGAAACGCTACCCTCAATTTCCTCCCAGGACATTTGTGTGTGAATGGTGCCATATTTTGATGGGAGATCTTGCAGACAGGAAG
Source organism: Gymnogyps californianus (assembly GCF_018139145.2). NCBI lineage: Eukaryota > Metazoa > Chordata > Aves > Accipitriformes > Cathartidae > Gymnogyps > Gymnogyps californianus. The sequence goes on along the minus strand of NC_059498.1, from coordinate 7,702,602 downwards.
TTATGACTGGATCCCAGTTACTCCAGCAGCAATAAGCTGAAGTGTACTATGACAGAGCACTATTATCTGGGTTGCAAACCTGACATTAATAATAGGTTAATAACCTCACTATTCAGGTTACTTAAAACTAGCTGGCTAAAAAAATTGTCTGTGCACAGATGAGAAGAAGCTACAGTTTACTGTAACTTTAAGAGCAGAAAATGTCTATGGCTCTGCTTAAAACTTGGTGCCTTCTGACTAAGCTTCTGACTAAACTCACTAGTTTAGCTCTTGGCAAACATTGAAGAAAGCTGTTTTTGTGAAGAACTCTGGTGCTAACTCAGGCATCCTACCCTCATCTCCAGGAACACAAAACACCGTGGGGCAGTTCTTTGTTACTCATTTCCTTGTAAGCTCTTAAGCCAATTATACACTGTACATCACCTCACTGCCTCCTCCCCATTGTGGTTAGAAAGATTGCAAGCTGCAGAAGCAGCTTATTTTGTGATGAAAACTTTTGGGCTCTTGGCTACCAACATAAACCAAAATCAGCTCCTCACCCAGAAAGAAGGCTAATAAATCTTCCCTTTCAAGGAAGCTGTCAACGGTAGTATATTGCAACCTAATTCACTTAAAAGCTAGTCTGTACCCGTAATTACAGCTCCTAAACAGTTCTAGCTCTAGCTTTTGAGAAATAAGGTACAAGTCACCTGTAAGATCATTTTATGCTTAGGCAGTTTCCGCATGAAACCATCTGCTTATTCTAAGACTTTATTGTTTTGTGAGGGAACATTTCACTCCTGACATCAAAGCATTTGACCCCTGAACCTCTGGTGCCAAGAATCTTTCAGGCAAAGTCTGTTGTCTGGGAGCAAAATCTCTGACCTGCAATTATTTTTCACGGAAATACACATCAGGCTTTATTCTCCTCACAGAAGGGAAGTAAGCTACCTGGGGATGTTTGGCAATCTTTCCCATGCCTGATTCTCAATAAATATTCTGAGCACACAATCACCCACATAACATCGGAAAGGTCTGGCAGGTCTTCCACAGGAAGCACATGCAGGCAGAGAAGCAAGACTTTCTGCCCATATAAGGCCAGTGCAAATAGCCCACAGGGAATGAGGATATCTGTATAAACACAAAAATATGTGCTGTAGCCCTTTATACCTGTGCTGCCTCTTCTAAATACAGGAAGAGAAGCACTTTCCTTAGAGTCATAGATTTTACGGACTTTTTATCTACCTAGCCAGATGCCAACATAGCATAGGCTCTAATTTGTTTTACGTAGTTTCTGTATCCCATGACTCCTCTATTGTTAGCCCTCAGTTTCTCTGCATCTTTCTACAGCATTAAGCTAGTGATTTTTCCAGTCAATGAAGCTACTTGGACAACTTAAAAATAACCCAAAGGTGACTAAGACAGCGTGTGCTCATGTGTGTGTACACTTGATGAAGTCTTAGACAGGTCCACAATCCCACTAGAAAAACTTTAGATGGTCCATAACTTTAAAGAATCACTGATTTTCAATGTCAACTACACCGTTACCACTCTCACCCCCGCACTCCCTCCAGCTAACTCAGCTTAGTAGACATCAGGAGACTTAGCAGCAATGGTATGGTTTTAGAAGACGATGCTACTATGAATTCCTGATCTAGTTTTCTAGCTGTTGTCTAAGAATACCATTGCATGGTTTTTAATTGAGGAAACTACAGATCTAGACTTCTGCGATGAGCTCTCCAACTCATACGTGAATAAGTATTTATTCATTTGGGGTATTTTAATGATGTCTTATATAATATATGATTCAAAGGACACAGACAAAGGGCCTTCCAGCAAAATACATGATTCCCTATTATTCACTCTTGACAAATTCCCTTGAGAAAGAGGATTGAATTTTGTACTTTGAGACAATAAAGTAAAAAAAAAAAAAGCACACAACTGCAGTATAGACAGATGAACCCATGGTAGTTAGTTCAATGCCCTGTTAAGGTAGAAGGGAAGCACGCCAAGCTTGCTAGTTTTGTTATTGGTGCTACATTGCAAGGACAAGACTTGAAGTCAGTCATTTTTTGGCCAGGTTACATGTTGGAGAAAGTCTCTAGCTATTGCCTGGAGTTAGATGGTACTTATTCAGGAGCTATGTTTCTGGAAGTTTGAATACCTGAATGAATATAGAAGCTTGCCAAAGATACAACAAAATATAAAAACTATTGATTTCAAATGTTCTGGTTATTTTTATTTATTTACTTTGGTCATTTTTTTAGGTCAAAATGTTTTCAGACATATTACAGTTGTCTCATAGAGACAACACTGTACACTATCCAGTCAAGTGCTTCAGTGAAATTTTACAACAATAATCACTAGTATTAATAAAATAGATATGAAGCTAGTAACAGTTAACTGTCAGTATAGCTGAATCTGTGCACAGCTATGAAATTACTATACTATGAAATTACAATCCCTTTGTAGAAGTTTTCATGCTGGCCTCATCTGTTAACCCTCCAAGTTTTTCAGAGCTGAACAGTAAAGGTTGTCTTTAAACATCTGAGACAAGCTTATATTCAGACTATCTGTTTCAAAAGAAAAGACCATTTCCTTAGAAATACAAGTATAATGAAGATTGCACAGAAACAGCTTGGAGAAAGTAACTCCTCAGAGTAGAACAACATTCTGGTAGGTTTCCTCTGCATGTATGTCTTACCAGACTGTTACTATTATCAATTAAATGCAAGAAAAAGATTTGTAGAAGAAACCTACTGCATCCTAGATCCAGAGACAAAAACTGGATTTTAAGTATGTGCCAAAGTGCTGCTGTGCTTGGCTATATACCATCCATCTCATGCCAAACCAGATGTCTGCAAGGCCTTACTGTCATGCCAGGAACTCCAGCAGTAACAAAACACCCCTCCCCTCTATTGCTTTCCTGCAGCACTGACCTCTCATGAGAGAACCCTGCTTATGTTGCAGGGTAAACCAGATTCTTCTATTTGCCCTCTGGTTTAGTACAGGAGCAAGGAGAAATCCAGCAATAATGAAGGACGGGTATTCTTCAGGAATGGGAAACAGGGTAGATGACCCATTGGAACATATATTCAATGGTTTGATGGTGCCAAATTCACAGTAATAATTTTGGGGTTTTTGCTAGAACACATACCATTACCAAAGCTCTTCCAGCCCCTGAGAGCAACCTGTCCCATGTAAAGAGATACTCAGCAATGACTACCACTAAGGGATTGTGGAAAATTACCTGGTCCATGAAACAAGTGTGGTATCACCGGAGCTTAAGGAAGTGACAGACAGCTAATTTTGGAAACATTTTTGTTCATTTCTGAACAGAACAGGGCTTTGGAGTAGCTGTGTGGCAGTTTTATGTCAGCAGGCCCATGGCTAGCCTAGGGAAGAGGTTTGTGCTTTGAAGAATTTCACCTCATAGTGCTTTGGCATTTACTGCAGAGTAAATTCTCTCCCCAATTATTTTCTGCCATTACAGGGTTTAAACAGCCTGCACATAACACTAGAAGTAGCAAAGTACCAGCTAGTGACTGACTCAATGTGCTTTGTTGGTTTTGTTCATCTTGTTTGGTTTTTTTCCAAATATTGCTAATTGTGACTGACTGATCACAAACATCTCATGCCATTTTAAACAACACTCTCCCAACAGTGAACGTATCTACTCAAATAGCCTTATAGCGGACAAGAACATGTACAGTTTCCTAGGCAAGACCCTTGGAGCTCCAAGCAGAAAAGGTGCATTGTACTTCCTATGCACTTCATTTCAGAACTAGTCTTTCCAAGATAAGATTGAAATTGCTGATATGACTAGTGTGATTGTTATAATCTGTGAACTGGCACCCTGTTGGGGAATTTCCTACCACTTTGCCATGTCAATAGAATCGTAGAATGGTTTGGGTTGGAAGGGACCTTTAAAGATCATCTCATCCAGCCCTCCTGCTATGAGCAGTGACATCTTTCACTAGATCAGGTTGCTCAAAGCCCCATCCAACCTGACGCTGAACACTTCCAGGGATGCTGCATCCACAACGTCTCTGGGCAACTTGTTCCACTGTCTCACCACCCTCATAGTGAAGAATTTCTTCCTTATATCTAATGTAAAACTACCCTCTTTTAGTTTAAAACTGTTGCCCCTTGTCCTATCACTACATGCCCTGGAAAAAGTAGCTCCTGCTGCTGCAAATCTCTATCTCTCTGTGAAGGAGCCCTTCTCTGTCAGGATTACAAGCTGGTGAAAGGCCTAAGGAACGGATACTTGCTCACAACTGAACTTTTCACCAAGGCTGGTAATAAAAGGTGTCCAATAAAAACATGACAATTCCTTTTTCATAAGGTATTACTTAAGTGGATATGACTGTATTTCATTATGGAGACAGCAAAGCGAAAAATTAGAAGCAACAGCTCTGTTTCCCTTCAAACACTTTTTAAAGCTGTGGCATATCCTCGCTAGTGTTTTGTTAAACCACCTGCTCATACTTTTTCCTGACAGTGTAAGAGGCAAAGATTGTGGAGGGAAGAGTTGTGCACCCCAAGGGTAAAACTGTTTGAATTGGCTGGCTGTAACTCAGAGAAAAGCTGTGATACCTTCTACATCTCCTCCAAGAGGCTTATTGCAAGGGTTGAGAAAACAAGGTGCTAAGAGAGAGCAAGAAAGACACATCGAGTGGCTGTCTGTTCATAGGATTTGCTCAAGAACCACCACTGCTCTTTGTCCGAAGACATTTGTGACCCTTCTGGGGCAGATAATTATTCCCTCCCCCCTGTGCACAACAAGTCTGAACCAGTTACAATTACACAACTAAACATTCTTTACCTGCTTTTCCTGAGCTGCTCTTCCTGTGACAGTTTTCTCCTATGTAGTAGGTACTGAAGTTGTGGAAGATGGACAATGCCTGTCTCTATCATGTAGGCTATCTAGTACCGGCATTTGGGGGGGGGGAGAAACTGGAGAATGTTTTTTGCAATGCATCCTTAAACCTGCACAACTGGGGGCTGAGCATGCAATCCAGAGTCCCTTTGTAGCTGCATGTGTTATAGTGGCTACAACACTAAGAAGGCCACAATTTGGCACTACAGCCTCTAAACATCTCCTGTTCTAAAGCCAGCCTCAATAACAGGGTCCCAGACAGTTTGACACTTGCATCCTGGGTCTAGTTTAAGATTTTAAGATAATAGACTACTCTGTTTTTATTGTTTTCAAGCAAAATGGAGCTATTTGGGGCTGGAGTTCAGTTTCAAGCTGTGAGGTGTCAGCTCCAGCTATGAGATTTCTCCTGCTAATCAATTGCAACTTAGAGACAAATCTAATTTAGTCTGTATGAAGTTATGAGTAGGTGATGAAAGTATATGAATTGACATGCAAATTCAGTCACACAAAACTAAATGGTCGTGAGAGGACTCTGCATTCCAGTCGGCTTAATCTAGGGAAACACCAGTCATTTCAAAGATGAACAGATAAATGTGGTGTTATATATTTGGGATTGATTGGTGGAAGGGTAAATAGGACTACCATAGTTCTACTATTAGGGCGGCGTATCTTCTAGAAAATATATGTTGGTGCAGCTCCTTATAGTAGACCAATTTAAAGAATGTGGTAGAGCTTAATACAGCCAGTATGGATGGACAGAAGAGAATACACATTACCTTTTTGAAGCTATAATATTTATATCACAATCATAAAAAACAGCCAGTCTTAGGATGAGGACAACAGGGAAGTGCAGACCTTAGCAAGTCTCAGAGAATTCTAAGCCAGTCTCAGGAATTTATGGCAAGTGTCATTTTCCAGAAGCCTGAGACAGATCTCCAACTTGAAAAAGAAGCTAACAGAGATTTGCCAACGGAAATTTTTAAAAAGTTCAAAAGGGCATCCAGAAAATGGTCAAGATTAGTGTTTTGGGTGCATCTCTCAACTTTCCTATAAGGTTGCACTTGACTGCTTGCTCTCCAGTTTGACCTACGAAGCCTCTAATAAATCCTTAGGCAGTTTGTCTTGCAGAGGAAATGAGAGAAATCGGACCATCCTCACTGAGCCAGCTGTTCACATTTGGGTGGCAGGCATGTGAACTTTAAGAGGTTCTCTCTCTTTTGACATTATAAAGATAAGCAGTATGGGTGAGCATTGCTGGGTACACAACCTGCACAACCAGCTTAAGTCATCCCCCAAATTGTGAGTTCTGAAAATCAGCAAATGAAACGTACACCTCTTCCAGCATGCTACTTTTACAGATTCCCAAGAACTCCATAGTATGCTATCAGACAGTGGATAGCATTCACAAAATAAATATGATGAAAAGAATGCCAACTATGAAGGAAACCTGTGAAAAAAACTGGATGCTTCTTTTTCTGTATTTAATAATCTGGAGCAGCAATTTATCAAAAAAGTAAAATGCAAAGATGCACAGCAAAAGCACGATAGATATCTATACATAGGTATACATATCTAAAGAGAGAGAGCGTGCACGCAAAAGACATTTGGTATGTGATGACTTATGGAATTAACATGAATCCAGTCTGACAAAAAAAATCAAAATCCATGTTTCACAAAAAAAAGTCTTCTTATTAAAAATCACTTTGAATTCTTTAGATAAAAGCAATTAAGTTGGCATTTCAACTCTTTCTTGTGACCTTTAATTTCTAGAGAAACAACATTGCAGCACCCCGTTTCAGCTCTTTGGAGCATAAAGAGATCCTTTCAAGATGGGTTACACAAATCTAGGGTAGCTACCTGTATGAACTTTCCAACAGCCTGGCCTCTCCTCATTATTCAGTGTTACTCTTTGTGCTGGCAGCCTCTGTCTGTGCTGTTTATTGCTATGGTAGGGTGGGTCTCTAGAGATGCATCGACAATGCTAGCCTAAGCTCCTATGACAGGAAATGCTCTGCATCAGGCCTGACAAGGCAACCTTATTTTACTGACTAATGAGACAGAGGAGTCCCACACAGGATATGGCTGTGTTCTGTCAAATTTTAGTTCAGTGTACATCTTGGCCAAGACATAATCTAAATCTTTAGTTGTAGAGAGTTACTGTCTCAGCTGTTGCGTATTTGGTTCTGCATATGCTTTCTCATCAAGCTGGGTGGTTAGTGTTGGATAAAACTGTGCCGGCTTCAACAAAACATACAGCTTATGGTTATGCCACAGGACCATTGATTGACACTGTAAACAATGCTAGAAGACCTATGTCTGAATTGTCAGCTTAAGTGATAAACATAGGCAAACATGCTACAGCCAACTATGCATGTGCACGGAAAAGATACAAGCAAACTATGCCTTCTAGAGGAAGGTACCATTGTTCTTTGATCAGCTGTGCAATATTAGGAGATAATGTAGATGCCCCAGATAGCACGTCTAGATATCCCATATAGTTTAGAATATCCTATATTTTATTGGCAAATCCCACAGTCCCTATAAAAGCAATTGCGATACTGCTTTTTCCATATCCAGGAGAAATAAGTATCTTTTCTAGACCTGGCCAAGAGAAGCAGGTATCTTACACTAATAAACAAACAATGCAGCAATTCTGACAACAGATACTTTATAGCTACTGAATGTTGTCTGTATAGATGATCTGTGCAAGTGTGGACAGAACGGGAAAAATCTTTGGCACGTGGGTTGAGTCTGTATACAGACATACATATGTCCGGTTGTGTCATGTGAGAGTGTTCCCCTGCGACACCCCTGGTTGGTGTTTCCTTCTTATCAATTATGAAAGCAATCCTGCAGTTTCTTTCAGAATTAGCAGCTCTCCCTTTCCACCTCCTAAGGCCAAGTATGATCATGTCTTCCTGGGCCTAGGGGAGTGCCAAACTCTCCTAGGGGAGCCACCAAACATTAATCTCTGCTGAAGAAATAACAGTCTCTGTCAATGTAATGTGGGAAAAAACCTAGCCTGCCATTTTTCTCTTTTCACTGGATACACCTTATCACATGGCTAGAAAAGCGTAATGTTTTGTTAAGGAGTGCAAAGGTTAACACACACCAGATGGCAGAGAAACGTATTTCTGTGGAAGCTGGAGAAGCGTTCAGCTGAAAATACATCATGCTGGAAATCTGGGGAAGAATGATCAGAGGTTTCTCAGCATTTTACACAGGAAAAAAAAACTGGTCTGAATGCAAACCATTGAAAGTCCTACTGCCTCTTAAAGGTCTCTAGAGCTGCCATGTCTCATGGAGCATCATATATGTTTTACATAGCACATTGGTCTATGGGCAGCTTGAGAATTTGCATGTGTCTGACACTGTGGAGATATGTAAAGCCCTCACTTAGGACATTGTGCTAGCTGCTGAGCTCACACACAGCCATTTTAGCTTTACAAAAAGAGCAGTGGAAATTATGTGCTCATGCTTAGCAATGACTAGATTTTTAGGGAGAGTGAGCCTTTATTACTGACACAAAGCAGTGGACTTGGGGGTAGCCAGAGCTCCACTTGATCACCTTTATCTCATGCTTCTGTCACCCAAAACAGACTTCCTCCTCTCCTAGCCAAGAACTCCTGTGCTCCCAGCTTTCAATAGTCTTTCACATCCCAGCCACTGGGAAATTACTCATTTCTTCCCATTCACAGATGAAACAGGTGGAACAGCTCTGTGCTCTGGGGGCACAGAGATGTCATGCTGCTCCCTGCTTGGCACACATCCCAGCTGGCACACAGGGTGCTGCAGGAAATGCAGCTGCACCCAGAGCACACAGGTGGCATGTGAGCTGCCTGATAGCTATCGAAAGTGCCTACCCTGTCATGAGCAAATGAGGAGAGTCCTTAAAGTCCCCACATGTACGGTCCTCCTGGTTGGGGGGCATGGTGTGACTAACAAACCAAACCCTTCAGTTCACACTGTCTGGAAAACAGGAGAGCCCTTTTAGGAAACATTTCACAGCCAGAGATTTTGACTGGGTCGTATTCTACATGAGCAAAGCTTACAAATCCTACTTCCAGTAGAATTTCCTACGCACAGAGACAAGAACACACAATGGATCAGGGCAGCTTACAGAACAGACACACAATTTTTCAATTACCCCACTTTCTTCCCCCGCCTCTAGCAGTGCTCATATTAAGTTTCATCAGCCACTATCTCATATTTTGGGTAATTCTCTTCCCTTGAGGAAGGTGTACAGCCCCTTCAAGAAATATTATATGTCTGCATTAGTGACTGGGCTCTGAAAACTGGATCCATGCAGCACTTCTGGGCAGATAGACAGGAAATCCATTTTCTTCCAGTGATTACAGTAGAAGGGCTTCTGTCTGACTGGGACTTGCGTGGTGTGGCTGTAAAATAATCTCAGCATCAGGCTATTGCCTTTCAGGCTATATTTGTGAATTATGATGGGGCAGTTTTCACTGCGGTACTGGGTATGGGCAGGTGTCTGCCGAGCCCTACAGCTTCTTTTCCCCCACCCTCCCCCCACACAATGCCACATTGTTTTAATTTCTACATGAAGGAAGGATTTTCATACAGGACCAGACTTTTCCACCACTATTCCCTCCCTCTATAGTGTAATTTTTTTTTTTTTTTTTTTTTTAAATAGCTTTTACACAAGAGTAAGCAGCCAGTTGTCTGGAAACTCCTTTGGGAACAGATTGCAAAGAGATAATGGGAGTGAGTAACAGAGAGGATGGTGACTTCATACCATGGAGGTTTGAGTCATGTTTCTCTCTTTCTTTTTTAAAGAAAAAAAGATTTGTCAAACCTCCCTCAATCAGGCTGTGTGTCCCTGGCTTTGGAGCAGGGAACAGACATGTGAATTGACACTTACGCTTTCTTACAGCCTTTAATTTTTAATTCAGTGAAAGATTCCGATGTCCCACACTCATATCCCATGATAATCTGTCACCCAGAATCTCACATGCAGAGTATTTCCTACGCTTGGGAATTTATCAGCAGAAGAATGTTAGCCCAGCAATGCTACAGTGAAGTCGATGATGGGAGACACACCAGAAAGGATTGTTTCCTCCTTTCAATACTCACCACAGACATCCTTACAGTTTTATACTTTCATCTACGTTTCATTCTATATTTCTATATTTCGACCCTTTGCTATGTATCTACATTTCAACCCTTCCCATTCTATATTTCTCTCATGAGAGATGATCAAGAAAAGTGAGGTAACAGATGAGGATCTGTGCACAGTTTCCAATTCAGAAAAAGAAAAATCTATGAGATCTAATTTCATTGCTCCATCCACTTCCCTTAACTGCAGGGAGGGAGGAGGACAGACCTCTGGTCCCAGTGTCAAGGTCACTAACAAATCTGGCCAGGAAGTTATTTTCCAGGGAAAAGAAGTATCACTCTCTATGATAATTATTCACAGTCGCTTCTGTCTGAAGTTAATTGAAAAGAATTCTGGGAAAAAGTGTAGCTCAAGAAGCTGAGCTTCATTCAAGTGTTTTGAGATTTCTTGCTCAGGTCAAGTTCTGCTTGCACCCAAGGTCAGCCCCACTCTTCTTTCCTTCAGTGTTGCTATTTTAGACTAACTTCAGTCTATGCTTATGTATCATTAGCTGATTTTTGCTCAAGGAATCTAATTTAATGTACTCAGACCTGACTGCAATCTCCAGCTTTACACATAATTAAGAGAGTAAATAATATATCATTTCCATGAAATTTATGGCAGGGAAACTCCTGATTTTCACACAAAGCTGGAAGCAGGCCTTCAAACAAGACAAGAGCAAGTAAAAATAAAGAATACTATATTCCCGATAGGAAAGACTCAAAAGTTGCATTCCCTGATTTTTCTGCTTTAAATGTTCTAATGGTTGGTACCCTTATTTGTGACAGGTGGAGTCCAGAACAGAACCCGAATGCAAGTATGAGAGGAATCTACTACTACTTTTGTCCTCAGGCAGGCAGGTTTATATGCTACCCTCTCCGTGTCAGTCCTTGGGGTTAGCAAGTCTCACAGCTTCTCTGAACTACAATTGCCACCATAAGCACTTGAGACACAACACAGCCTGCCTCAAGTGCTCACTGGACGTGCTCAGCCGTGCAGCTACAATGTGCAGTGCATCATGGTTGGCGGGCATTTAAAGGTTTGCTTACAGGCATGACCAATGTGGCTGTGTAGAGCCTGTACTAAACATACCAGAAAGAAGATAAACAAGCCAAACAGAATAGTCTGATCAGACCTGGCAGGGCATTCTCACATGTTGGGAAGGAGAAAGACAGAAAGTTTAAGAGAATTCTGGCATTACGTGGCAATAAGAAAAACTTCAAAAAAACCCAAACTAAACCCTCATTTTTAAGAGCTTACACTCCAGTACCAGCATAGCTCCTTTTCTATCTTTCTGCAACAGCACTAGCTCAGATGCTCCTTTATGTCAGATTTCTCATGAACAACTATTGACATATTCTTTTTGTGTACTTCACATCAGTTTTTAAATATGTTATAGGATCAGTCTTACACACAAGGAGAGAAGGACAACAGTGCCTCTTTGTTTCACATGGTGTGTGGTTGGCCGCTGGCTGCAAAGATGGTACCTCTCGCCTAACCATACAATAACTGCTCATCAGCCCTGCCAGAAAGAGCAGAGCAGAGCAAAGGCAGCTGTGTGCAGCTCTAGGAAATGGCTGGGGGATTTAAAAAGGAAAAAAGTGATGTTGCACACCACAGAGGAGTTGGAGAAAAAGATCTCCATGAAGGATTTTGCAAATAGAAAGTAAGGAGAAAAAGAATTCCAAAATATACTCTTAGTCATAGGACAGTTTTAGTTTAAACATTTCCAGCATACCTTGGATACATGTGTATCCAATACTCTATGCTATGCCTTCTACCAAGAAAATGACACAAAGCGTAAAATAAGGCTTCTTATTTAAAAGGTCTAGCAGCATGGACTTGTGTCAGGCTACTCGCTGCCTTCAAGTGGCCTTAATTTAACTGGATTGAGCTATAGCAAAGTTATAATAAAGTTCTTTAAAGTAGCACCTTAAAAAATAAATCTATTAAAAAGAGAATGAAATAATGAGATGAGAAATTTTCTGTCTCAGGGAAACATTTTAGGCACATCTCTCCCTTGTTTATTTGCAGAAGAGAACACAGACACAACTGGGGTATGTTTTACATTACACAGCATAAGGGTTTGTGGCATTCCTGTCTGCACTGAAGACATGTTTATACTGTTAGGTTCCATTATGAATCTGTTTAATATCCTGTGAATGCTCAGAGTCCTTTGCACACTCCAGGCAGGAAGTCTTTAATGCACATACTGAGAAGACATTTCCAACCATTCAAACATTAAATAAATAAGCATGAAAAAAGTCACTCTACTGCAATAATTAAATTCTTCTTGTGCTTTTGCAAGATTTCTTAGAGAACAAGCCTCCCAATTCTAGCAGAGTTGTTCATAAAGTCCGAGAAAGCCATAAGGGAAACAAACTCAGTGGAAAACATTCTGAGTCATTTACCCTTTGCATTTTGTAGCACCATGAGATAGTTAAGATCAGAGCCTCAGTGTTCAGCTCAGAGCAGGCCTTGTCTCAAAGGCATTTTGTCATTTAAAATACATAAATATCAAGAAGAAGGCAAAAATAGTCCTATGTACCCTCCTTCTCTAACTGTAAAGCAGGGACTTGTCCAATGCTGGAAGACCGCTAGTAAGAGAACTGAGACATCTGGAGCCCCTGTCTGGTAGATCAATGACAATACCATTCTTATCCTGATGCTATTATAAGGAATAACTCTACTCATCTTTGAGAGATCAGTGTGGCCCACAGCATCTCATTACCGCTTATACATAATAATTTCTTATGTATTTCTTTTCTTTTTGCATTGTGAGAATTTCTCATCCAGTAACAAGCTAAGAGAGCAGCTGGAAAGGACGTTGTGCCTGAAAATTTCTAGAGTTAAGACGAAACCACATGTAGGGGTCAAATATTCTAAGGCCAGTCAAAAACTTGTCCTTTGGAGACCAGCCCCTGGATATTGAAAAACAGTTAAAACAGTTGCAGAGAGATCTAGATAGATTGGAGCATTGGGCAATCATCAATGGCATGAAATTTAACAAGAACAAATGCTGGATTCTATTCCTGGGAGGGAGTAACACCAGACACAAGTACAAATCGGGAAAGAAGTCAGTAGTATGCCCTGGCAGCCAAGAGGGCAAACTGCACCCTGGGGTACCTCAAACACAGTATAACCAGCCAGTCAAAAGGGGTGATTATCCCACTGTATTTAGCGTTGGTGTGGCCTCACCTTGAGTACTGTGTGCAGTTCTGGGCCCCACCGTTTAAGGATGTTAAGGTGCTTGAACCGTCCAGAGGAGGGCAACAAAGCTGGTGACGGCTGGAAGGAGTGTCATATGAGGAGCGGCTGAAGACTCTGGGCTTGTCTAGTTTGGAGAGAAGGCGGCTGATGGGCAACCTCGTGTCTCTCTGCAGCTTCCTGAGGAGGGGACGTGGAGAGGGAGGTGCCGATCTCTCTTCCCTGGGATCCAGGGACAGGACACCTGGGAATGGTTCAAAGCTGTGTTAAGGGAGGTTCAGACTTGACATTAGGCAATATTTCTTTACCAAGGGGGTGGTCAAACCCTGGAACAGGCTTCCTAGAGAGGTGGTCGATGCCCCATGCCTGTCAGTGTTTAAGAGGCATTTGGACAGTGCCTTTAATAACATGCTTTAACTTTTGGTCAGCCCTGAAGTGGTCAGGCAGTTGGACTAGATGATCATTGCAGGTCCTTTCGAACAGAACTATTCTATTCTAGTTGCAGTTGCTTCACCATCTTTTACATATGTGAAGAATATAACTCACCATTTGGAAAAAAACCACAAGGGTAATGTTGGATTTGGAATCTGTGTATAACTTCAAATATGAAACTTGGCTTGAATTTTCACTTTCCTTCACAGTTGCTAGGGCCAACTTGACTAGCATTATTTTTAGGAGAAAAATGAGCTCTCTTTTTACAGTCTTCTCTCTGCTGTAATTTCATTGTGTCTCTGCCAGAATCAAGACGAGATGATGCCAAGAAAAAGGATGAGCTCATTGCATTTAACGGTATGAGGTTTCACAAATAAAAACTACATTACTCTATTGAGAAGTAGGTAATGGTATACAACAGGGTTAAAGGCAGGTAATTTTTATTGGAAACAAAAGGAAAATGCTTTATTCTTCAGATGTGAAACTGGCTGCTAATATTGAGAGTGCATTTCTTGAAATACTAAATAACCTACCCCACCACTTACCAGACTTGCACACCACCCACTAATGGCCATATTTATCTGTCCTACAGCTGCTTATGCGTTGATGTTCAAATGCACTGAATGTTGGCAGCTCTGACTTGCTTTCATGACATTTGTTCCCGTTTTATATAATTTGAAATCAGGCCATTGCTGAAGGCAGCGAAGATATAATTAAAGGACATGTGAGAAGACAATGCATATATTTTAAAACACACCTGTGTACTTTATACACAGATTAAGCCTCAGAATTTAAAGTCTGGTCATGAGTGTAAATGCTGCAGTGCTTGAGATGCCTCCACCTCCATTGCATGCTACTGGCAGCATTGCAAGCTGCTTTTCTCTTGCTCTAGGGTATCCATTGGGCTTTTAGGTGCAGAACTGCAGAATGTAGACCATGAGTGTGTTCCTTAGAATATCTGGGACTTTGCAAGAAGCTGTTCAGGCACAACAGGAAGAAGGTGGACTGGGTGCCTGCCTTGAGTGTTTGCCAGGTACTAGAATTAGTGTTTAAGTGCATACTGCTGCTCAGTTCAGCCCCTGCTCTCCTCTCTGAGGATTTCCTGCCTGTGGTCACTTATGTCTTCTGTTACATATGTTAAACATTCCCTTTAAGGTTGGTTGTTCCAACCCCAGCAGGGGTGAAGGCAAATGCAAGTGACTGGTGTTTGCAGAGTAAGTTGTGTGTTCAAATTGCTAACTTCCATATCTGTGCAGCAGGTGAGGAAATGGTAGCATACAGCACCACTGTTGTGTGCCAAGAATTATGTCAGAAAAACACAATTATCTATTCACACTCAGCCTGAAATTTTTCTAGTTTTAGGACTTGCCTATAAACAAATTACTAATCCAAAATGTAAGCTCTATATTTCTACCCTGGTTCCAGTTTGCAAAGGCCCATTCTGCAAAGGCTTCCTTTTTTCCAAGCTTTGTAATGTCTATGCCATAAGCAATAGTATATTAATAAAGGATTTTGGTGGTCTGCTCCAGTCTAGGATACAAGCTGTCTGTGAGGTAGAGGCGTTAGAAATGTTGAACTTCAGAGGGTCACAGGCAGTATGGACATTTCCTTAGCTAGATCTTTCCTCAAAAGGGCTATGTGCAGCTGTGATTCAATTCTGTATCTCTTCATCTTATCACACAGGCTTTTTAAAGGAGAAGGGATCTAGAGTATCTAGGAAATTTCTCCTGCTGGTAGTCCTTAGAGAACTGATCTGATTGCCCTTCCATAGGGATGGGATTTCTGATTATTCACCATTATTGTATTGTTACTGCACTTTTGTGACTTAATATTAAATGAACAAGATAAACGTTATTGATAAAACAACATAGTGAAAACAGTTAATTAGAAGAAAGAGTCATTTGGATTTTCCTATTCAAATCCAAGGTATGAATCTCAGCTTCTGGAATGATAGACTCAGCACCCTTTCCACGCTTTGTTGATTTCTGGGTCACATAGAGCTCAAAAAGTTCTTATTCCACAGAACAATGAATCCTTCTCAATGGTGCTGTACTAGTTCAGAAGAATATCTCAAAGCTGAGAGATCTACCAACCATCACCTCTCCAGCAGTACATTTTCTAAGCAAGCTAGAGGCACAGCCTCTTATACAAGCCCCATATACAAAGCTCCAACCTTTGCAGCATGTTGCATAAAAATGAAGGAGTCTTCAACAGGGAAATACAGTTCAGATGTCTATAATGTATATTTGAGCTCATGATGTGTTTGAGTGGTTGGCTGGATTTTTGCAGAAGGGCCTGGACAGGTACAAGTAAATCATTTTATGCAAGATAGGTGGCCATAGGTGTCAAAGATTGCCTCTTTCTCTCTGTGACCAAAATTTGAATAAAACTTAAAGATATGTAGTTTTCCTGTATCCTTATGAAAATCCTTTAACTATGCTGCCAAGTGTCCCATGGGTCCTATTTAGAAAGCAATAGGAAGATATGACCCATTCCATCTCCTTCATTCTTCCTGCAACATAACTGGATCACAGAGTCCCCTGTGACTTTCCCAGTGGTGTCTGCTCCAATGTCTCACTGACACAGAATGACCTAATTTGTTATGGCTGGTAAGAACTGAAAGAAATGAAATCCAGGGTCTGTAGTTAATTGGGGTCAGGTTGAGATGATTTATGATCTGAGGAATGTACTCACTCCTGACACTATCATACGAACAACAGTATCAACTGGGCTCAGCAACCTTTGGAATCAAATTAAAATTGGGATTTTCCAGAAAATGAGAAATAGCACAGGCCAGACCTGAGGGAGAAGGCAGAGTAGTGGGCAGATGAGGCCGTATTTGATCTACAAAGCCAGGCACCTTCTCTTCCCACACTGTCAATCAGTTAACCTTCAAGTCCTGATTTATCGTTATTCAGAGGAGAGAAGTTGCCAGGAATGGGTCTATGCCAAGAAAATGTCATCTGTCTGGAATCTGACCGGGGGGGGCGGCGGGGGGGGGAAGAGGTTTGGAAATTTCAGAGGAAGGTGGGATTTGTCCCAGTTACAGTGTCTCTGTTCACTCAGCCGGCTCATGTTAGCAAGTCAGGCTCACTGAAAAATAGTGTCAAATGTTTTTCTGTCACTCAAGAACCTTGAGCTTGATCCCAAGTCAGTGGGCTGTGCAGTGTAACCCATGACCCTAAACAGCAGGAGCCTTCAGCAGGTTCCCCCATGCCTTTTGCTGTATATCTTAAATCAACATCTTCCTTTTCTCTGTGGGCTTTAGAAAAGGATTACAGAAGAGTTACTCTATTTTCAAGTCCAAGGCACTTTAACACACTTCAGAAGTTAAATACAACATGAAAGTAAATTCATTCAATACTGATTTTCTTTGAAAAAAATTCACTGGTGTTTTCTTTCCTAGTTACGACTCTGCTTCTCCATTCTTGCTAACTTTGCATCCTGTTCTTAATTACACAAGATGCAGCCATTCATGAGCCCAGTGAAACCAGTGACTGAACACAAACTCTGGGCATAACCTTTTGCCCTCCAATACCAACAGGTACTTCAACAAGCTTGGACAGCCCAGCAAGGAGCCAGTCTTACTACCAATCCTGAAAATGTCTTATTTCAGGAAACACACAGCATTGCCGCTAGAGCCACTACAAATGGCTGTGCCTTGTCATGTCACAGAAGAAAGATATGCGCAAGACTGACAATGATCAGGTTTTGTAAACAGCCAAGGATGCTGTTCAAGTTACTCCATCCACTGCTCAAGATTCCTCCAGACATTAGTGCAAGTTTTAATCTTAATGCATTCTGTGACGGTCTGGAAATATGTGGTATATTGAGTCTGCAACCATTGGGAATCAGCCTTCTGTGTACTGCTTTTCTAAGAGACTGGAAAGGAAGCAGTCGCCTCCTGATAGCATGTTATTACTGAGACCTAAACACTGTACACATCCTGAAGACTTAGTTTTGTTCCTTTTTCGTTGTTTTGGTTTAGTTTTTTAATCTCAATTTTTCATTGGCATTCAGACAAAAGTCTATGAAACAACCTGTGGAGAGCAAAAGCACTAACAAAGATTGAAAATTTCACAGACAATACTTTCCTGCTCCTTCCAGCACTCACATACCTCCCAGACAGCAGGAATAAGATGTCATACTGCAGGTCTTGTACTATTATCTTGGGCTCTTTTGGTGTTTTGTTTAAAAAAAAAAAAAGTAAAAAAAACCCTATAGAATATGGAACTCAGCATTCATGTTGCTTTAGCCACCATATTGACCGAGATACAGAACAGCACCTTTCATAGGTTTAATAGCTTTGTGTTAAACAATGTTAGCCTCAGCTCAAAGGATTTGATACTCCATTTAGGAAGACAAATTCACAACTAGTCTAGAGCTACGAAGTGCAGAGGAGCACCTTGAACTGGACAAGAATAGCACCAGGAGAAGAGAAGACAGGAGTCACAGGAAAATACAGACCACTCAGAAAGCTAGTCTACCTGAAAGTGAGCAACACAGCTGAACTCATTGTTTTGGAACTCACGGTATTCAAGAAAAAAAACTGAAAATGAAGTAAACTAATTCCAGCACGCCTACCTTTTTCTATGCTACCACTTCCCTAGCTATGAAATAGAAAGATTTCATCAGCACAGAAGTCCTTTCACAGGAAAATTTTGCCCAAAGATACTAATTTTTTTTTTTAAAGCAGAAAAATCACCTCTATTCTGCTAATGTCTATCAAAATAGACAGAGGAAGGGAAGGAGAGAAAGAAAAATTGTTGCAAGCCCAGGAGTGGTGGTTATAAGAACTCTCTGTAGGATTCTGTGCTTCTTATTGAACCCAATCTTGCTTACACATACCTTCACCTGCTGGCTAATTGGGGAGCGCATTAACCCTTTACCTTCCTGTGCCCCGAGAGGGTCTTTGCATACTATTCCACAGGGATATGAGCCCAAAACATATAAAGCTTCTTAGAAAAATGAATTATCACTATGGAGGGGTGCAAAATGCCGTATAAGGGCAGAGATGACTGACAATGCAAAAAACAGCCTACACTGAATCATCTATGCTATATCTCAGAGACTTCATCTAAAGGTACATGCTGAAAGAGCAGAAGAGCAAGAGACTGAGTCATCCGCTGACCTCAGTGGAAGCCCAGAGCACTCCAGTTCCAGCACAGGGAAAGCTAGGAATGTAACTTTGTCCTTATAAACCTTTCTGACTCGCTCTCATCTGCGAGATTGTCAGTGGATGCAGAGTGTGACAATAACTACATTTGGCAGTGCCCTTTGCTACCTGTGGTTTAACTCCCAACCAAGCAGACCGCAATAACATGGGGTATTTATTCAGCTGTGCCCCTCTTGTGGATCCCGGGGAGAAAAGATATGTTCTGGCCTCATTAATCACTTCATTCTTTGCTGGAGTAAACAGGAGGAGCCACAGGGGGCTCAGGAGGTTCTGCAATGCATAGGGTTTGCTGAAAGAGACACCTTCACTAAAAGAGCACAGAGTTCCTTCTCTGGAAGGAGGGGAAGATGAGCTGGGGTGACTACAGATGGTGAAGGAAGTGCAAAACAGGATTGAGCAATGGTCCAAACAACTCTTCTGTCCCTCCCAACAGATCAGGCAGCATCTTGAATGGTATACCCTGTGCTGCACCCAAGGTGGGAAGTGTTTCTTACCATACAGACATTGAAAAGAACGTGGATCAGCTACTCCCTGCTCCTGTCTGATTTGCATCAGAGGAGCAAGGGCACACTCCCAGGCTGCAAAAGCTTCCGGGATCCAGGAGTTTGGGCGTGGATTTTTTTTGCTTCCTCCTCTAAAGTGTATATCTTCCTCCATGAGGCACAAAGCAGTGCCCCTTTCCATTAAGGCCTCTGACACACTGAAGAGAGGACAGTATGGACTCTTGTTTTTCAGGACTCAGGCATACTATAAATTCACTTTTCAGACCACTGCAGATGCCACAACTTAGGAGAGAACCATGACACCTTTGAGCCTCAGCTGCTGTGTTGAATGACTGCGATGTGTCAGTACTGGAGTGCTGAGGGCCACTGCAGCTCAGAGGCAGATGAGACAAGTTGACTCAGCGTTTCATGGGAACCACCATCCCCGACCCCATTTTAGCTGGAAGCCTCTTAAAGCCAAAGAAGTATTTTTCCTTTGTCCAAGTCTGCAAAAGGACTAAACACCAAGGGAGAAGCAAACCTTTGGATGATGGGGAAGCGTGTATGGAGTGAAAGTTCAAAGCAACCCAGTGCTCTACTGTGTTACTAATATTAGACACATGGCTTTGCCAGGCCCTGCAGTCCATAACTTCAGTAGCTTTCGCAAGGAGCCGTCACAGTCTCTCATAAAGGGAAGAGCTCTGAGAAGCAGAAAGGTGCTGCAACAACCTCACCAGACAGCAGAGTTCCCTAAGAAGTATCTGGCCAGTACATCACCATGAATTTACGCTGAAAACTCTGACAAACAGAAGTAATTGGTAGGTGCTTTAAAACATTGTCAGAGTTCTTTGGGAAATTTACGTTTTTTTTTTCTTGTGAGCAATTCCTAAAATGTTTTTACACTGAAAATTATTATAAGGAAAAATAAAAATTTATTTCAAAAACTTGGATTATTGTTTTTAATTTTGGACTACTAAGAAAGAGTAATCTCAATTCAGTTCAGACCTGAGGATTTTTTGCACTGTTGCTGCCCTTTACACGGACGAGAAAGTACAGCAGGAGGCACGGGATCTGGCCAGGCAGGCAGAGGTGCATGAGGGCCTGCAGCTCCAGCAGGACGTGGCCTTTGATCTGGTGGGACAAGGCTGTTTCTCTACATCTGCTGCTCAGGAACCTCACCATCCCCACACACCCAAAGAGTGCAGAGCTGTCCCCTTCCCTAGCTCCAGAGAGGGCACACATCTTGGCCAGTGGTATCTCCTAGTGTCCTTTACCACTACTCACAGTGGGGTTAGGAAGGGGATTTTCCTAGCTTCCCCATATAAACATATCCACATTCAGAAAAAGAAGACACTATTTACTTCTTCAAGACCAAGAGCGGACTATTCTGTGAGGCACATTCATGCTGACTTAAAATTGCTTTTAAATACCAAATTTAAAATTAATTTCATATAAAATGCATATTGTATTTGTATATCTTTAGGTTTTTAATATGCCATATACCAGTTTGTCTGGCAAAGAAGCATGAACCCCACCCCATCAGGGGCTTCATTCAGAAAGTGTGTTGTGCTGTAAGTGGATGACTCACTTCTTCCCCTCACTACGCACCAACTTCTCTCTGGCAAGCCTACTTGGCCAAACACCAGGACTAAACAGTTTATAAAGAAAACAAGGCAAAAATCTGATAAAGTAGGATCCTCTTTTCAGAATCTGGAGTTTTAACATAATGGTTACTACAGGAAGAAAAATCTCAGCTCCTACAGCTCTATGACCTTCCAGTCCCAAGGCAGCTTCTTTAGAAAATAAGTTTTCTCAAATTGTAATTCTATGGGTTTTTCTTACTGTTTTTAAAAAGAGTATGCAGAGGTTAAACATGTTTTTCACCCAGTTTCCTAGTGTTTACAACCTTTCTCCCCCCCCCCCCCCGCCCCCCCTTTTCTGCTTACATGTAATAAAAAAAGTCAGAGGCAGCAAGTGAAGAGAAAAGCAAAAGGGGCTAAGTGTCCCAGGGGGCAGATTTGCCATATTATTTCCAACACTTTTAAAATTGAAAAGGTGGAAACAGATTTGACTGATACTTCTGCTTCCACATGGAAGTTCTTAGCTTCTTTACTGTGATTCATGTGCAAGAATAAAGTCTGTATTGATTGATCCAGATCTAGCTCTGGATAACTAATATTCCTAGATGCCTGACTTATTTTGCATTACTGAATTTCTCTTCATTTTTATGTAATGAATGGGGATGGCAGATGATCTAGCACTTTGTAAAAATATTTTACAAGTTAATTGAGCGAAATTAAGCTTAGCTGGAATTTAATGCATAGCATAATCTGAATGATTAAATTTTCAGGAGGTCTGTGTTAATAACTTCTTTCAAGATGCTTTCCCCAGTTTTGTTGTGATTTAATTATGTTCCCATGTCTGTTGGATCCCTGTTTAGCTTCTGACATAACAGAGCAATTTCCTGAGAAGAGGCAGTAGCAAGGTAGAGACTGCTTTTTATCTTCTAGCCTTAACAATCAATCAATACTGTCTAAAGCTAGACAACAGAAAGCTGCTTTTGGGATGAAAAGAAGAATCCTATGAGAAATGGAATAATTTTTTTTTCCCCCAACTTCTTTTGTTGTGTGGGTTATTTTGAATTTGGGTGCCAGAAAACCCTTTCCTTCATAATGCACTCTTGGGTCCATCAGATTCATCTTCTGTACTGTCCTAGGCTCAAGATGCCATGCTGATTGCTAGGCTTCTGGCTGACTTCTTTAGTACAAAAAAGCTGAGTGATAATTCTAGGTATACTGTGAATTGACTATTTGCCAGGGGGAGAAATGAGTTCAAAGTCCTGCAAGATGAGCCTGTCACTAGACCAGGGATCGCTATTATCACCACCCACACTGTTGGGTACTCTGCAATTCCCTGTTGCGAACTTCTCAGCTGAGTCTGAAAACCTGACTGATTGCCCGGGTATTTCTGCTGCATCTCTTTCCACCTGATAGGCATCTCCTTGCAAATCTGCGAATTGCCAGGGCGGGCGTTGGGCTGTCTGCAGTGCCCTCTACTGGACTGCAGCAGGACAAATGGCCCTTTTCTGGCATGACAGCATTTGGAGGGTTAAAAGTCTGCTGTGAGTTTTGTGGCTTCTTTCCAAAAGGTTTCAGTTAACACCAAAGGTCTCCTTATAGCTCACTCACTTTAATAGATTTTTCCCATTGACTTCTCACTTTATAGACTATCATTTCCTTTTCTGCAGGGGAGCTATTTTCTGGGTCACTGATCCAACCAACTTAAAAGGGATTTCATTGATTAGGTTTTATTGGTGGTTACTTCAACCATAATGGGATAAGTTGCTAGTACCTGCTAACAGCTGTGTGCCTTGCTTTGGTACCCTGGCTCTGTATATCTACAAGTGAAGTCTGGGTTCCTCTCTCCTGCCTTGACTGAATGCTTGGTAATTACTAGCACCTTCTTTACCTCATTACTACCTCAGTTGCTTTTGTCCTTTTTCATTTCAGTACAGCAAGTTAGCTGCATGGCAAAGTGTTGCTGACGAAATCCCCTACTTGTTGCGTGTGGCACCTTATTCCAGTAGCGTCTCTGTGTTTATCTCTGGTCATCCCTGCAGTCACACAAATATCCCCCAGCTGAAGAGCTGTATACCAGCCAGCATCACAAGAACAGATGAAGCCAGATCACCACTTTCAAGGCAAAACTGAGCGGAGTCTTTTAGGTCACAATTTTTTTTTTTTTTTTTTTAAACAGTGAAAACTGAGGAGTAGAGCAAAGAAAGGGAAAGAGATCAGAGCTTGCAGACCTGACTACATTGAGGGACCCTCCCCTCATACTCTTGACTTTTAATGCTTCATACCGTTGCCTTATCCTATATGAAAGAAAGGTTGGGAGTCTTAAGGTCATGTCTGTTAGAAGCACAAATTGGTAATCAAGGCAGGCATTTCTTTAAATGCCTCACAAAAAAGGTACAGCCCCCCCTTTTGACTCCTGAACAAGGCAGGCTCCATGCTCTAAGCTCCCCCAAGCCTTTCTCAGCATCATATTCTTCATGCTGCTCAAGCTGTGTGACTCACTTCCAGGCTTTTCCCCAAATCCATAACACTTTGCAGAGTGATGGCCTATGCATCTCTTTCACTTGCATATGCCTTTCAGTGGTAACATGTAGACATTTAGGGAGAAGTTGCTATGATTTCTGCAATTAGAGCAATGAAGTTGCCAAACTGTATTATAAGAAAGCGATTACTATTATTATAATTATTATAACTTTCATTGCAACAGAATTTAACCCAATCCTTTCCCCTTTCTGGTCAACTTCAGTACTCTGCAAGCACTAATTAATGATGCATCTCCAGTGTCCACGAAGTATACAAATACCTTGCCCCCCTGCAGACAAGAAACTGAGGCACAAAAGTGGAGGGAGCTCACCCACATCCAGACAGTGGTGGAGTTGCAAGCAGGACTCCTTCCAGCCTCAGAGACAGACTGGTGAGTTGCCTGTGGGCACACATGCTCCTGCTCTGCCCTGGGGCATGCCACCTATGACCCAATACTAGTTTAGTGGTTTTGGTTTTGTTTCTGAGCTTCGTGAAGGTGCAGGGCAGGACCACAGCAAAGGTACGAGCAATACTAAAAAATGAAGCAGAAGAAGTGGTACTGCCTGTGCATAGTGTAAAACTATGAGTGCCAGCAAGCACAGAGTTATCTTCAAAGATTTTAAGAAACTGATTCTTCAGAGCAACAATACAAGTGATTTGCAACTTGCTACTTCTAGCTTAATTTCCTTTCCTCTAATACAGCTGCTTTCCTGGCCAGAAACTGCATGCTTCTATTTGTGCTAACCAAAGTGCAATGGGCTTATGGGAAAGGATATAATTTTCTTCTAGCTTCTTTCACAAAACATCTGACTAACAGCCCAGGAGGGTTTGCAGATTCATGAGCACTCTCAGAAAGGAACAGGATGCTGGTGGCAGGGCTAGTACAAAGCATGGCTCCATTGCCAGTGCTGATGGAGAGACCTCTGTGCTGCTCCCATTTTTGGGATCCAATTCTGAAGCACTTCTGCTTCCCACATCACTGTCATGAGGAAAGCTAAACGTAATCTTGCAGCATCAGGCCTTGGAAGCTGAAGAGAATGATAGGAAATGTCTCTGTACTTCATGTCTCTTCACAGGATACAGGGAAAAGGAATTGAGGGTAGCAGATTGCTGCTCACTCCCATTTCCCTAGAAGACATGTCCATTTCTCTGCACTTCATCTCCATACACCCTGAGCAGAGATTTCTCTATTTGCTCTCACAACTGCCCTGGCACATTATAGCAATATGACAATCAATTAACTGCTCACTCTGTCACAATAAAGAAGCCACCCAACCTTATATAACTCTTTTTAATTGTTTTCTTACATTATAACATTTTGCTAAACTTATTCTGCCATAACTTACATCATTTAATTTCTCAAAGTGCTAATAATTTAATTGCTTCCTTCCTGCAGACAAAGTGCCTGAACTGTCTTCTCTCATTCAGAACATTATAAAAAGTAGTGGCATGAATACGTAAAAGGGGCATTTTATTCACAAGACCTTACGGAAAACTGCTTTCTCCAGAGTTCTGTGTTGCATCTCAGACAGCCACAAAGGTGCAAGAAACCTACCCAGACACTTCCTTGCGTACTGGGACTGCCTTCACTACACAAAGTCACCTAGAGATGAAAAGCATGCCTAGTCTCATCAGCAAAGTTCTGTGGGCTAGTGGAAGTCTCCTGTCATATCACCCCTATACAACATGTTGAAATTAAAACATGAAATTCAAATTATAAGTAACTCTTGTTACCATAGATCCTCTTGCAGATTGCAGAAAGAAACTGAACAAAAGTAATCTTTGCAATTTACATATTCAGGCTTGAGAAAAAGAACTTACTAGCAGGAAGACATACTGAGCATTTCAAACTTTGATCAATAACCTGTGTCTGCAATTTTGACTTCCCTAGTCTTCTGCCCATTATACCAACCCTGTTTCTAGGAATATGGACTGATTATGCCAGATCTGGTTTTGGGCTTCATTGGGCACAGCCTTTCTTTGCTTCACTTTTTGTTTCAAAATGAGTTAGGATGGGGACACTGCCAAACTGTGGAAAGGGACCTGGGGGTCCCAGTGGACAAGCAGCTCAATATGAGTGAACAGTGTGTTGCTGCAGCAAAGAAAGCCAACACGATGCTAGATTGCATCAACAAGGGCATCACCAGCAGAGCTAAAGAAGCCATTATCCCACTCTACTCAGCACTTGTCAGGCCACACCTGAAATACTGTGTTCAATTTTGGTCCCCACTATACAAAAAAAGATGTGGACAGGCTGGAGAGTGTCCAGAGAAGGGCCACAAAGATGACCAAAGGACTGGGAAGCCTGCTATATAAGAAAAGACTGAAAGAACTGGGTTTGCTCAGCCTTGAGAGAAGGCGGCTTAGGGGAGACCTTATCACCATGTTCCAGTATTTAAAGGGTGGCTACAAAGAAGATGGAGAATCCCTTTTTACAAGGAGTCACATGGAAAAGACGAGGGGTAATAGGTACAAGTTTCTGCTGAGGAGATTCCGATAGGAAACAAGAGGAAAATTATTCACAATGAGAACAATCAGCCATTGGAATAATCTCCCCAGGGAAGTGGTGGATTCCCCAACATTGGACACTTTTAAGATTCAGCTGGACAAGGTGCTGGGCCATCTTGTCTAGACCGTGCTTTTGCCAAGAAAGGTTGGACCAGATGATCCTTGAGGTTCCTTCCAACCTGATATTCTATGATTCTATGAAACATCCTTCTTGGGAGTTGGATGATATTGTTTCTTTTACTCATTCTAGCTAATTTTAATGTTGCAGTTTGCAAAATAAAAGGACCAAGAGCAGTTTGTGACTTAGTCAACTGACAATACTCCTGATCTCTGGACATAACTTTATAAGCAATTACCTGATAGCATTGTTAAAATTCAATTGTGTGGATGGAGGGAGACTAACTTCAATAGTTAAAGAGAATTAACAGTTTTTCACCTTAATCTGCCAAAAAAAAAAAAAAGGCAGTTCAAGGATATAAACAGTCATTCACATTACTAAACCAGATCATCGAGAACAGCTATAATACCTGAAGATGCTAAATGATGGACATATTAGGAAGTGGATTGCAGAATAGTCCGCATGTTACTGAGTGAAAACTCACATTTTCTGTTTCTGTACACCACCCCACTGTAGTCAGATGGTTAGCCACTAAGCTCCACACTCTTTTACCAGTCCCTTGCTGAATACATTGATTTGGAAAATCCTCATTAGGATTCTGGCCCAAGTCACTCTTTATCAGACTGGATGAAAGATCACACATACTCCAGAGGCAAATGTCTTTGCCCACAGACTCATCAGCTGCATAGGCTCAAACTTCCATAGCCTGAACAGCGTTAAGAAGAGGCTGCTGCAGTCACAGTAGAATGCAACAAAGCTGTGATTGATAGGTTGCAGGGGCTTGACCCTCAGATCTTTCATGTCAAAGTGCAAGCCACTATCATGTGTGCAACAGGAGAACAGTAGCTAGAAACACAGACAAGGTGTTTTCCCCTAGTGAAACAACCAGCAAGAGAATCTGCACACGTAATGCCTGTATGTTGGACTGTTCATTAAAACATAAGCGAAGACATTCCCTCTAGGAACATTCTTTAAACAATGCTTCCTTCAGTTAGTAGTCTTGCATTTTGCTTCTCTACAGTGTAAGAAACCAGCCTGATGTTTCCTGCCACGTGCCAGACAGCAAGAGACAGAGAAACAGTGACTGAGAGAAGAGGATTAGGACAGCTCAGGGAACATGCTCCTTCTCCCTAGCCTCTTCTTTGCACACTGTCATTAGTGAGGTTGATTTGGAACTGCACACAACTATTTGGCAGGTGTTTCCATTTGAGGATTTCTGTGTTTTCTCAGGTATTGCATCACCTTACTAGGCAAAGATGGCTGATATCAATAGGCAGTGACTAGACTCAGCACCTTATTCATGGTATTCTTGTCCAAGGAACAACAGGGTATTGAAGAGTGGCTGGGCTGATTTCATGCCTGATGTTAAGAAACCTGAGCTCTTCATCCAGCTGTTTCTTTATTATTATTTTTATAAAACTGCAGATCTGTTCATGCTCCATTCTACAGTACAGAGACTTTTTTTCAAATTTCAGTTTGTCACTTTCTAAGACATTTGCCGCTTGTTCCTGTTTATGTCAGGACCTATCACTGGGAGCTTTACATTGCACTAACCATAGCTGGTGTGGACTGCAGGGGATGCATCTGAAACTCAGGACTGGGTTTTCTCAAACCAGTACAATAAATGAAAACAGTTAAATCATGGAGGTGGACACAGGAGAGGGATTAGACACAGACTCAACTGGTAACTAAGAAAAATAAGCTATAACCCCAGGGAAGAAACATCTCAGGTAGTATGGATTACAACGTCGGAATAAATCTATTGCTAATACTTCATAAGCAAGAATCAGTTCCCCTCTAGTTTGTATATCACTTCTGAACTCTTTGCACACTCTACTGTTCAAGAAAAAAATAGAATTTAATTAATCATCCTGAATGTTAATTGCTGAGCCTGCAAAGAGAAACTCCAGAATCATATTCCCATACCTGATTAGTCAGCCTTTGAAAACAAATGTGACGTATTTGTACAACAAGCACATGAGGAACAGAGGAGAAACTACCAAGCAAGCAAGCAATGTAATTTGTTATTTGTAACTTCTACTAACCTTTCGCCCATCCTGAACATTTCCTGGTATGAAGTCAGCAACTTTCCCAGGAATCCAAGCCTTCTCTCTTCTCTCATGCCCTGTTTATAAACTCTACATCCTCCAAATTATTAACCAACAATATTTTTACTATTTCAATTTTATGAAAACAGAAGGAAGAATTCATATAGATCACTGAGGAAAGTACAGGACATAGAAGGAGGTAGGTGAACAGGCAAACTGATTTAAAGCATAATTCATCCCCCCAAGGCCATTGTTGTCATCAAGGGATAAATCAGAGATTGGCCTTGCTCATGATCAGCAGCATCAGTTTCACCTTGTGATACTTAACTCACCATTAAGATCAGCTGTGTCATGATAATGACTGCCCCGTTCTATTACTGCATTTCTTGTACTGTTGCTTAATGGTTTCTTTGCTTTTAAGGCGACGTACTATGTGCTTTTTGTTTCCAGCCTAAGAGCTCGTAATACAAGTGAAATGTGTCAAATAATTGGACTAAGTTGCCCAGACCAGTGGAGGAAAAATATTTTTCTGTTTTTATGAATTTTATGCTTCTTCTCTCTTCATCACTAATTACTGCCTGGATACTGGAACCCAGAAGTAGCCTATTGAATCCTACTCAGTGGAGTCAGAATGTTTCCTAGAGACAAAAGGAACAATATATCAGTTTATATTAATGTCAAACTCAGCTAATCGAAACTAAAAAAAACCGCTTCCCCAAATCTCTTGAAATTGACCAAAATCATGAGGTACTTTAAATGATAAGTTTAGCAATTTAGTTCCATGTGTCCATTTGCTTTCTAACCTTCTTAGCATTGGGATTCAAGCTTTCCAGCTTTTTACTGCTAGCACATTGCTTTGACAAACAAAAGATGCTAAAACCTGAATCTGCTCTAGGAGTTTGTGTTTGAAGGGGAAAAAGAGCTACAATAACATAAAAGTTATAATACATGGCTTGATCCGGAAGCCCCAAGTTCTCAGTGATTTTCCCTTCAGTGGCCACTATGTCTAGCCCTAATTAATACCGTCCCTCTAATTAGGCTGTATGGCATTTTTTACAGGCTCAAAAGCAATAAAAAACCTGCAAAGTTTATCCCAGATCCTGCCTCTGTGCAGCCCTCAAAAAAAAGCTTTTATGTAGTTCATCTTCTACAGAGTACTTTTATGGGTGTCAGGAAAATTTCAGGTATACTACGTAGGTATGCACAGACATAAAAACACATACATATGTAAACATGTATATACATTCACATTACAGAAGGATCCCAATACAAACGAAGATGAGTTGATCTTAATTTAATTCAAAGAAATAGAAAAAGTCATTGATGGTACTGGCACCACACCTCAGTCACTGCAAAAAAAATAGCATTACTGCCTGGTTAGTACAAATGGTGACTTTGTTACGTCAAATGCATGCAGTCAGTCACTGCAGCTCATATCTATGCTGTGCTCTTCTGCTTTTTCATTCACACATATGCACTCATGAACCGTAGTGACCACTCTGACTAGGAATCATAGAATCATTTAGGGTGAAAAAGACCTTTAAGATCATCAGCCATAAACCTAACACTGCCAAGTTCACCACTAAACCATGTCCCTAAGTGCCACATCTACACATCTTTTAAATACCTCCAGGGATGGTGACTCAACCACTTCCCTAGGCAGCCTGTTCCAATGCTTGGTAACCCTTTCAGTGAAGAAATTTTTCCTAATATCCAATCTAAACCTCCCCTCACGCAACTTGAGGCCGTTTCCTCTCATCCTATCACTTGGGAAAAGAGACCAACACACACCTCGCTACAGCCTCCTTTCAGGTAGTTGTAGAGAGCAATAAGGTCTCCCCTGAGCCTCCTTTTCTCCAAACTAAACCCCAGTTCCCTCAGCCGCTCCTCATAAGACTTGTTCTCTAGAAAGTCTCTAGTCTCTAGTCCCTCTTAGTCTCTAGTCCCACAGCAACAGGGAAGTGAAAAGACAACTGTGCTGAGACCTAAGGCTCCTCCTACATCAGCAGTTCCGTTACTGCCAGTTGGACTGGAAATTAGAACATCATAAAGTAAACAAATGTTACAGTAGAAAATCCCATCCGGTTTAGAGTTCAGAGCACAGCCATATATTGAAATCAGATCTAAAGTAACAAAGGTTCCATTATCTCTTAACCAGGAGGTGTAGCACTAATAACTGAGAGTCAAACTGCTATTTTGCTATGATATGTATAAGTGCAAAGAATGAGTATCTGTTGACACTTAGACTTTGTAAGACATTTAAAGTATAAATTGCCTAACAACAATCTAACCAGGAGAAATATTCTCTTCCAGTTCTCCAATAAAACTAGATTAAAACTAACAGCCTGAATAGATTGTTACAAAATATGTGGAGCGGAAACAAATTCAGTAAAACTGGAAATTCAGAAGATTAACTCATATGCTTCGGTGATCTTCTCAAACCAGAGTAAGTTCAAATTCTAGTGCTGCATTTAGCCACATGTCTACCATGTTTGGGGATGCAGGACCAGTTGCTGGATGTAAACTTCCTGACAGTTAACATGTTTTCATTCTGCTCCCATAGACAGGTCAGAATTGTGTTTCAGTCAGGTTTCCTGACAGAGTGGGGTCCTAGGAACACAAGCTGTAGCCTGCTAGCAGAAAGATCAAAATATATGTTGACTAGATACTTAAACATGTTATTCTGCATAACAGATACCCCTTTCATAGTAAGCATATGAGTACATCACACTCGTGGTATTAGCTATAGAGAAAACATGTCAAAAATGTACAGTTTCCATCTAGCTTTAGGGATAACTTTTCCCTTTCCTTCTTCTTCTCTTATCTACTTCTCTTCTAGGAGATGACATTCCATGAATGATTATCTTATGATTGCCGGGTGCCAACTGGTACTGACATTTTTTGTAAGATAAATAGGATCAATAAATGTTAAATATGATCATGGAACTTTAAAGGAGAAATTTGAAAAAATAACAGGATGCATGCACATGGCACAGAAGACAGCACCTGGTATGCACAAAAGCATGCAAACCCACTTTTTTGGTGTGCAAATCCCAGGACTAGATTTTTATTTTATGTTCTTGTCCCTTAATATTTGTAAAAGTAAAAATGATTTTGGTAGCCAGGGCTTTAATTATTTTCACTCCAGATGAACAAATGAGATTTTTTCCAAATCTTGTTGAAACTTCAAGAACTTCCCCAGAACAGAACTGAGCATACCTGAAGACTGTTTTAAAATGACTGCAGTGTGCGTGAGAACGGGCAGGCCTGGTCGTGTGCCATGCTGGGTGCGAGTTTGAAAGTGCAGGCTAAGCATACTTCTGCCATGCACAGTAGGCATAGTTGGAGAGCCTTTGCAGCCTTTCATGAATGAACTTCAGGAGGTGCTTTCGTGAATGGGAGCACCGTCCTTGAATGAATACCAGAGTACTGCGATCTGATTGGCCCTGAAGGCTAAAGCGACGCCCACCTCCCACTGGGTGCGGGCCAAAAAGAGCTGGGATTGGCGGGCGTGTCCCAACCCAGCGCTTCATTCACAAATTCGATGAAACAAAGGAGCAGGCGAGCCGAGCCCGTGGACGGGGCGATGCGCCAATGGGAGGCCGCCCCCGGGCCCACGGCGGCCTGACCGCCCGGCCCGGCCCGGGCGGGGCGGGGCCGCTCCCGGCTGCGCGTGGGCCGCGAGCCGCCGCCGGGTGAGGGACGGGGACTCGCCCGGGCGGGGGCCGCTGTCCCGGGGCGGCGGGGGCTCGTCCCGGAGGGGAGCTAGCGGGCTCGGTCCCGCCTCGTACCCCGAGTTTCGGCAGCTGCGGCGCGATTGCCGCCTCTCACGGGCGGCGGGAGTGCCGGGGAGCCGTGCCGGTCGCGCCGCCCGCCCGCCCGCCGGCGGGGGGCGGCGGGCGGGCTGCCCCGCTGCGGCCGCTGACCTCGGCAGGTGGAGGCCGCCCCGCGGCGCCGGCCTGGCCTCCCTCTGTGCCTCCCCCAGGTGCCTGCCGAGAGCCGGCAGCCCCGCGCCCGCGGAGGCAGTGCACGGGCGGCAGGATGAAGGGGTACCTGGACCAGCAGGTGCCGTTCACTTTCCCGCAGGTGAGCGGCGGCTCCGCCGGGCGGGCGGGGGGCTCTGGGCTGGGGCCGGCTCCGGGCAGGGACCCCGCGCTGATCTGCTCCTTCTGCAGCAGCCTCCGGGACAGGCGGCTCCCGGTGGCGGAGCTCTGATGGGCGCTAGGAAGAGACCCGGGGACCCGGGCTTGCCGGCGGCGCAGGATTCGGAAGGTAAGGGGGGCTGGGGGGTGGAGGAGGGATGGATGGGGATGCTGAAGGCTTCTGGGCAGGGACCAGGTCCTCCCCCTGCGCCTCCGCCCCCACCTCCTCGTTCCGCCCGGCATCTCCGTCGCTGGAGCATCCTGCTGTCCCTCCCCAGCGCTCCACTGAGGAAACCTCTCACTTTTCGTGCAGACCTCTTCCAGGACTTGAGCCAGTTCCAGGAGACTTGGCTGACGGAAGGTAGGCTCCTTCCCCTTGCTCTGTTTTGTTTTGTTCGCCTTTCAGTTGTTTGTCTTTTGATGTTTGTACTGCTCCTTTGCTTTGTTTGCCTAGCTCCAAACATTAAGTGTCTTTTTCAGACTTGCCAACCTCTGGCTTGTGTAAATGAAGACGCATGAATCACACTATTGTGCTGGGTATTTGCTTATGAATGGAACTTGGCAGTTGGCCCGCTTTCCTGGTTGCAATTTTCGTTTCAGGCTACTTGTAACTGGTTCGATTTTATGCTAATTTGTCACTTATCTTTGTTGGTTGCCAGAAAGTTGATATTTTCTTAAACAATAAAGTATTCTTTTAATTTGGGGAACAAAGTGCTTCTCAGGTTTTTTTTTTTCTTTTTTTAAAGATAATTCTTTGAAGGGACCTTCCTGGAATTTACACACTGTTCAGTTCGGTATCTAAATTGTTCTGCCTTTTGACTTCAAGGAAGAGAAAACTTCAAATTGCAGGGAGTCCCATTAATTCCAAGTGAAACTAGCTTTAAACAGTCTGGTGAACTTGCTCTAATTCCAGTACTACAAATGATCTATTTTCTAGAAAATTCAAAACATATCCTCAAGTACAGACTCTTGATAAATATAAAAGTACTTACTGTGATATAGGTTCTTAACAAATATGTAACAATAATAATATAAAAATATGCATGGTATTTTGAGCAGGGTTATTCCCCTAATTTTATCATAAGTGAAGGACAATCCTGTCGAACAGTTCTTTTTTTAAGCCTCCAAAAAGGTATTTGCCAACTAAGTAAGATTATTAAGGGGGGGGAGGGGGGCGCAGGAAATCAAATGTTTTATGTTCATTTCAAACTGAAATGAAAGGACATTGATCAGGCAGTGTTCAGGAACGTGAGGATTGTAAGGATGCAAGAGGAATTAACTGGAGGCTGTACCAGGATTGAAATGCTCACCTAATTTACATCAGAGCAGAAAAACAGGTATTAATTGCTGGTCATCTAATAGATCTGCTGAATGTGCACACATGCTTGAGACTGGTTTCTCTTAAATCTTCAAAAATCTTGAGCTGCCAATAAGATAAGTCTACCTCGGAACTGATTTCTGGTAGACTTTCAATTTTAGGCTTTCTAATGTTTGGTAACATTTTTAGCTCGCTAATCTAAAGAATTTGCATAGAATCTCTTACAATATGTTTGTCAGTAGCAGAGTGCTTGTAGAATGAATTCGTAAGTACCCTAGGGTGAAGGGAAGGTCACACGTGGTCTCATAGCACTGTACAGAAAGAGGTAATCTGCTATTATACATGATTAGTAAATGATAATGCAAACCCTATTGCATGTTTTTAGAATATAGGCAGATACCTTTTTTTTTTAATAGCTCATAGCATCTAGTCAGAGTCCAAGTGAAATCTTTGGGTAATTCAGTGCATGTTTTAATATTCTAGCTTATGATTTTAGACCGCATATATGGGGAACTACTTTCTCCCATGGTGACTCCCATTCCCAGACTTTTAACAAGAAAAGTTGCCCTCTGAAGCAAACTACCGTTTGTTTTTCTGTATTCACCAGTATGTAAAATTATTTTTCTGAATGGTGAAAATAATTTTTTTATTAGTCTTGCACATGTCTATATGTTAGCATTTGTTCACAAGACAACAGCAACTGAAAACTTAAGAGTACCTTCCTAAACAAGGCAGAAGAAAAAGCAAAGAAAGTGAAAATATGAAATATGTTATTTATTCTCTGCCTCTACTACACTTAGTTAAGAAATCTAGCTATTTTATTATTTTATTAACAGTTCTTGGTATTACTTTTGAAACAAAAGAGAAACAAACCTAGGAAGGAAGCAAACTGGAAATATAAATTCACAACAATCAGCCATATGAAAAATGTTAACAAATTTAAACCACATAGACGTGTTTGTGTATATGTGTCAATATGTATTTTTGTGTGATTTCATTCACGTGGTATCTCTTTGTTAGCTTTTTAGAATATTTTTAATAGTGTCAATTAACACCTGATTTCTCCTTTGCATGGTAAAAGAATAATGTCTGCATATAGATCACTCTTAAAAGAAACAGATGCTGAAAAATCCTAGGCCTTGTTACTAAAAATCTCAAGTTTTCCTCTACACCATTTTTACCAGAATCTGTTAGAATGCCATGATGTGAAGTTGGCAGTTGATAACTGTATGGAACTGATTTCAAGCCAAATAATTTATAAAAGTGATTTGGCATTCGGAGAAACAAAAAAACTTCCTTGGAGAAAAGTTGCACAGGTAGTTATCTGTGCTGATTGCAAGGAGGAGAAAGATGTATTTCTTTGTGTATCCTTAGTCAGAAAGCTTTAGTTATGGTGCTCCAGATCTTGAAAGCGGTGTGGGAGATGGTGAGGCACATGTTGACGCATGCAGTCTGAGTGAGTAAAATAAGCCTGGGGTTGGGCTTTAAATGTCTGATTAGGTATCCCAGTTATTTTAAGTATAGATGCTGGTTTGGGGAGAACAAGAAACTGTCTATCTGTATTGCAACTATATGAAGTAGCTAATGAATATAAAATTTAAGTTTTCTTCTGGCAACTGGCACTTCAGCATTCTAGTACAGGACTGTAGCTGTCTGCAAGCATGACTGTCCAGCAGTGAGGCTGCATGCTCTCACTCCAGCCATGCCCTTCATTTCACATCTTTTCTGTGGTCTATTGCTTTTAGTATGTCATTCTCTTAGCGAGATTGTCAGCAATGCGATAGACTGTAGTAGCTTCAAGGCAGTAGGCTGTGAAACCCAAACTCAGCTCATACAACGTGATCCCCATTATTTCTTCTATTACAATGTTGCCTGTTAAAGATAATTCATAAAACTAATTTTGTAGGGTTTTTTTTGTGTTGCCCACCCTTCATCATTTGTATTTCCAGTTTGTTGTCATACAGGTTATTTTAAGGAACAGTGATTGCAGTGCAAAGAGCTTGGCTAGTTCCATTCTAAACCACGGCCTCAGTGTTATTCCCTAAGGTTTATTTTTGGCATGTCTTCTCTAGCTTAGCTTCAAGTGAGTGAGATTAGTGGGCTTCCACTCCTCACGTCCCTTTACTTTGACTACATCACCTTTGCTTTAGAGCTGAGAGAGTGCAATCTTTTGTCCACTCTGCAATAACAAAAACTCCAGGTTTGTCTGCTATGTATTAGCAGCAGCATTTCTTTCAGCAATAGTTTGTGAGGGATTTTGTGAAATAACGATCTGCTGCAAGCTCTCCCTTCCCTGCAGTAAAAGGGATGTAAAAGTTATTGTTAGAAGTAATAAAATACTCTAACACGACAAGTGCTCTGGTTAAGGTTCTCCCCCTGGTTTCTCCCAGGGCACACCCAAAAGCTTAGTTCTTTGTCAGACCTGAATTTACCAGATTAGTTGCTATCTCTGGGTGATGGAGGACTGCTCGGGAGGTGGACTGAGGCCATATCTGAGCCAGGCTCTGAGTAATGGAGAAAAAATAGCTGTGTATCAAAATACGGGCTAAATTCTGATTAGTAACGTGTTCCTGTCATCAGAATGGTGTGCCTCTCTTGCTTCCTTAACACCTTTTCTTTCTGTGGTAGGGAAGAATGCAAAGGTATCTGTAAATAAATACAGATGCTGCTGTCTGGGGAGAAAGCCAGACTGGATCACTTGTTTTGGTGTCCTGTTGCTTAAGGATGTGATTTTGAGATGTGCTCCAACAAAACCATACATTCTTGACTGTGTGTAGGCTGTCCAAGAGTACTGTTCTGTCTTGCTTATATAGCTCTTGCAAAGGAAAGACAGGCACAAACCATCTTGTAGAATGGGGCAAGCATGCACAATTATATTTACAGTTGGAAAATCTGAATGAATTGTTCCTTCTGTAAATGTGCAAGGGCAATGTTGATTAAAGCTTTTCTCAGCAAATAAGGGAAGCAGGAGCTAGAGGAGACTGTGTAGCTGATTCCTCTGTGAAATCAGAAAAGCACTAATTACATATGAACTGTTTCAACACAGGAATTTTAGTATAATAGCAATATGGTCTATTATAACATTTGATTTTTGTATGTTGGGATAATCTCTCAAGGACACACCTGTGTACCTTGTTGAGTCAACCTGTGGGTGAAGAAGGACAATAAAACTCTTTTTCTTCCACTGTGCCGTTTCATTGTTTTATTATATGTTTTGCAATGGCTTCAATGCAACTCAGACATGGGCTAAGGCCACATTGTGGTAGGTGATCCATGAACAGAATGATCTAAGCTGGAGACCAGAAAAGGCAGGCAGCCATGTATAGGCAGATGAGGAATTCGGACGAATGATGCCATAAGGGTCAGCACAGCTGCCAGATTCACCAGATACCGGCTTCCAACCACTGTTGCATCTTTCATAGGCGTCACAGGAAGAAGAATTCTGATATTTTACATTCTAATTTAAAATAAGTATTTACTCCAGGAAGTGATGAAACATACTGTGACGTACATAGGGAAAGACTCTTCTAGTGCCTCTATTTTGGATGCTGTGGGAAACTATCCATGTGGGCTTTACAGCTTTTGCAAAGTTTAGTCTTTCCTGTAAATCAGAATAAATATGACCCCCTGAGTTATGAAGAGGCATCAACTTATAAAGTGTGCCGCTGACTTTTCAAGTCAGCAGACAAACACACATGAGCCTGACCAGTTTGTCTAAAGGAGGCATTAAGCCTGAAGCTTCTTAACATTGAGATGCTAATGTTGTTAACTATTTCACTGCTTACCACATTCAGCAACTTCTTGTTCCAGTGAGGTAGGCTGTTCCAAAGTAAATGAGCCCTCTGCAGATTTTCAGATATCTTTATTAGACAATCTTTGAAATATTCAAATATCTTAGACCTTGCTGTTATTCTTGGAGTTGTACTAACAATGCTGTCCACAGGGCAGATGCCTAGGAATAAGCTTTACTGCACTGATTTGTGGGGAAAGAGCAGCTATTTGCTGTCAGGTTCTCTATGACTACACCAGCACTTCCTCTTACATTTCCCGTTTGCGAAATCACACATACATGCAAGGCACTACTAACAATTTCTCTCTCCTGCTACTGGATAATTTTATTTTTTTCTTCTGGAATGTTCTCCTCCTGCTGATTTACAAATTGTAGCCTATTCCACTAGTGCCAAGCGATCCACTGCTTCTGGAGCTACTGAAAAGATTGTATATTAAGGCATAGATGTCTCCTGTTCTGCTCATCACTTTGGCATAACCTTTCCAAATTTATCAGTTGGTAGTTGTTTTTCCTACTCTAAATACTTAAAAATCCCTGCATGTTATGTTTCTAAAGAAAACTGTGAACCCTGCGATAATAAACTTGCTGTTGTCCTTATTTCCAAGGTAAGGGAGAAAGAAACTGGCAGGCTGTTAAGGGGTAAATCTGCAGGCAGAACAACTGTATTCATTAAACCCAAAGGGAAACTATCCTTAGTCACTAAAGTGCATCCCAGCAGAAAGCTCCGATCTTTCCTGCATATTATTTCTGCCTTACTGTTAATTATACCATACAACTGTCAATTATACCATACAAAGTGCCAAATCTAATTCACCTCTCTCTCTCTCCCTCCCTCCTCCCCCCCCCTTCCTTCCCTCCCGCCCCTGGCAGCTCAGGTTCCAGACAGTGATGAGCAATTTGTGCCTGACTTTCATTCAGAAAACTGTAAGTAGCATGGGGGCGATCACACGTCTCAGGGGAGAAGGGCAGGATACACTTAAACCAAACAAATACGTAAATGCAACACACAGACATTGAGGCTAAAGTACTCGTTTTATTTCTACGTTGTTGTGACGGTGACAAAAAAAAACAGGCTAACTGTCCACATCTGGACAATGCAAAAGTATCTTTGTGTGGCGGTAACTACCACAGTCCCTTATGCAGAGTGGTTTCAAAAGTTGTCTATTTTAGTTGGTGTATGTGTGAATAATAGGCACCCCTGAACAGCTGAGAAAGTGCATTACTGTGACAACGGTAAAATTTTTGTTATTACTCCTCCCAAAGCAAAAGAAATTGGACTGTACATGGAATTATGGGTGCTGTGTCTCCTGCAGGTGCTTTTTTGGGGCTCTGCTCACCTGCGAGGCCTCTGGCTGAGCATCTGCTACCAGCATGGCCTCTGTGAGATGATGGTCCTGTCTTGCTGCCTGCCACAGCATGAGGGCACAGTATCCCTGAAGAGATATGCTCGCTAGCCTGCTTGCTCTCTGTTCTTAGGAACTGTCCACTGAAGAGATTGCATGTGTTTGCACAGGATTGTACAGACTGTACCACAAATGTTTGCTCTGAGAACTGGTCAAAGCACTTCACCTTACAAAGGAGCTGAATGTTGCACAGGTACAAGTGTACATATAGGAACCTTCCACACAATGGCCATGCAACTCTTTCTGCTTTTCTCACACTGGACCTGCTTCAGGTGGTCCTCACAGCACGCCACCGTTTCATTTGGAAGCTGATGCTGGGCTCAGACCACATACCTGAAGTGAATACTGACTGTTGGGAATAGCTCTGTGTTGCAAGCAGCCGCAGGAACCTGGAGGAGCCTGACTTTTGACAGGCACGTCAAGGTTACAAGAAGATGCCTCACCATTCCCTGGGCATATACATGTCTGGCAGCTAACTGAGAGTAGAGATGTCCATTTCAAGGTGGTGCAGTCGACTTTGGCACCCTTCCTATGCTGATACCCCTCTCTGGCCAGGGCAGTTTTCCCCATGAAAACTAAAATGAAGTACTTTCACTGGTTGTTCTTGTCTACCTCCTTTCCCTGGACTTGGCCCTGCAGCACAGCCGGGCTTGCTCTCTGAGTCATGTATCTTGTTTCTTCTTCTTTTTGACCTAGAACTGAGGAGAGGGCTGGTCCCGTGTTTCACTCTGAATGAACGAATGAGCTAGTTGTAATGCAATAGCCTGTTCCAGCTATTAGGGGCCGGAAAGAATTGGCTGCTCCTAGCACATCTAGCTTCTTGAAACTTCATTTGCAGTCCAGTGTACTGGACAGAGCAATTTTTTTTTTTTCTCCCAAGACTCAGCCAACACATCGGCATTTTTAGATGAGTCTATATATCTGTTTACTCCCTACATTGAAAAGAGCTGCTGCAGACAGAAGGGAAATGGATGGCCCAGGCATAGAAAGACCCTTTTCTCTTTCGACCCTTCCCTGGGCCTGGGGTGTTTGCACAGATGCAGGAGTGTCATGCTTGGGATACTGAATCCATCCTGGGTGTGGGGCAGGGCGGCTGGGTCAGCACACTCACACCTGCCATCAGTTTGGACGCTGCCAAGAGCTGTTCGTGAACAGGCCCCTCTGCTATGATTGATGGCAGCCCCAGGATTGGCTGTGGGAGCCAGAAACAATACGAGGCTCTGGTATCTTATGGATTTATTTATTTATATTGATTTTGTCAAGCTGTTTGGATCCCTTTGGGTGCTGGTGTGATGTAAATATGGGCTTTTCTGGTGTAGGCTGAAACCAAACACAGGCAAAAGGAGTCAGGTTTGGGGTTTCTTGGCAGGTTTTCTTGCTGAGAAAATTAATTTTGGGAAGGGATGTTCACAATAGAAATTGGCCTTAATATCCTGTGCTAAGAGAGACAGCAGCAGCCCTTTCTCCAGCCTTTTTGATAGCTGCTTGCTGCAGCACTTCTGAAGGGACAATTAGTTCTTTATGTGAGGGAGAACCAGCTTGAGGATGGCTGGTGCACGTACAGTTCAGGTCAGTTCTGAAATAAACACAGCAAAAATATGAAGTATTAACAGATCAGGATGTTACTTTCCATCCTTAAAACTGTAATCACAGCTCTGAAAGTCCCAGGCTTTGTAAGCAGCGTCGTGTCAGCTTGAAGAGGTGGGAGTAAGCTGGTGAAGAAGGACTGGAGCTAGCTTTATTAAAAGCTTACAGTTTTGATTTGGAGGGTAGATCTTTCCCTTGTTTAAAAAACAAGCCTAAACCTATGTACCTTTCTGGCTTTACTTTTCTTTCCTTCCTAAGTGTCTGTGATGTCCTAACAGCACCAGCAGAGCCCACAGGCAAAGGTAGAAGATGCTTACCATGTCCTTCAGCCAGGATAGGCTTTTCTGAGCAACTAGTGAAGGAAGTTTTGCTCCCTGCTGGATTTAATTAAGCATAAGTAACAATACCCACATCCTACTTCCTGGTGCTGTAAACTGCAACCCCCATTTGTTATTCATGAAATTCTAACCAGCCCAGAAATATCCCTCCTCGTCTGCATCAGGCCATGACCACAGACCAGTGCACTGAAAATGAAAAGGAACCCTTTTACTTTTTTCCTGGACTGTCACTGGTGTTTTGGGTGAGCAGAGTGGTTACAAGATTCCCCCAATCCCACATTCAGGGATGTTGGACTGTTAGCGCAGAAGAGATTCAACAAAGGGAAACCTGCATTTGGAAATTACACGGGTAGCTGCTGAGTGCCAGTGTGGCAGCCTCCTGCCCAGGAATCACAGTATCCTGT
Source organism: Gymnogyps californianus (assembly GCF_018139145.2). NCBI lineage: Eukaryota > Metazoa > Chordata > Aves > Accipitriformes > Cathartidae > Gymnogyps > Gymnogyps californianus. The sequence continues at coordinate 7,661,569 of NC_059498.1, read as the reverse complement.
AGAAGGGCCTGGCCTTTTTCCTGAGTACTGAAGTATAAACCTGATACGATTAATGAAATTAGATACTTCAAAGGGAGGCTACTGAGAGGACTGCAAGCTGCTCTTCGAACTTTGAGGTATATTATAGTGAAAGCAAGGACTTGGAAGTCAGACTTCTGTTTTGTACTGATGCAGTGCCTTTGGAAAAGGGATTTTAGCTATCTAAATTGGTTAGGTGCTTCTGAAAACACTACTTGTCTGTGAGCAAGTTAGCCTGGTGACAGCCTGTAATAGCATGCGATACATATAATAGTATTTTCCCACAGAAAACCTTCAGCTTTTGTAGCTGTGTCTACAAAAACCTTACATTTATTGTCCTACAGGACAAACAATACTATCAGGAAATCTACAATGTGTCATCATATTAGTGTGTTATAATTTAATGCAGTGCTACTTGGTAATGCTACTCACAAGACATGCTTACCACGTATGTCAATGAAAGAACATTTTGCATGATGCAAATCAAAACTTTGCTTTTATGTGTTGAAAAATAGAGTATGTGCATGCTACCCCTTATGACATAACAGAAAATGTGTGTCCCAGCTCTGAACAGCTTAGGAAATACCCACTCTAAATCCTTTTCAAAAAGTGCTCTGGATTATCACAGAGCATGTTAACACTACCTTAGATTTGCTCTTTTAAGGTTGATGTATCATACAAACCTTACTAAATCAAGGGCAGAGCTCAGGGAAGTCCAGTGAACAGTTGTGCATATTGGTATTTTATTTCTCTCAGAGCCAGCTGAACAAGGACAAGGTGGTGGCATATCAACTGACTTTTTACTGGCTGATAAAAATATCTCTGCATAAACAAGAAAAGTGTCAACTTGATCTTTCATTTCTCTCCCACAGTAGCTTTTCACAGTCCTCCTGCTAAGATTAAAAAGGAGCCGCAGAGTCCCTCCTCAGACCCCACACTGTCCTGCAACCATAAGCAGCCATTCCAGTACCACAATGGCGAGCAGTGCCTTTACACCAGGTAACACAGCTTACACAGGGGAGGGACACAAGCTGTTACGAAATCAAGTGTACTGCATTACCTAATAATGAAGTGTTATGACAACAGTTGGGTCTATCTGCTGGGTAAGGGCAGTGCACACGTGTTGCAATACAAATTAACCAGTGGGTCAGCTCATGGCAGCCTGCTCAGACTGCCATTTGTTGCACTGGATAGCTCAGACCTGTGTAGAGTAGATCTGGGCTTGCCTCTTTTTTTCTTCTCCCTAGTGCTGTTCCTCAGCTGTCCTGATGCTGAGAGCAGACTTGACATCTGTCACGAGCCTCTCTCTCCCCATTGCTTTCCAAAATCTGTCCCGCAAGGAGCTCCCTGACACCATTGCCCACAGTCCCAGCTACTTGCCTGAGTTATAGTATGGCTTCTTCAGTACAGACACCTCCAGTTTTCTGCTTCAAAGGTTATTGCTATTGTGCGTGGGGGCAACCAATAATCAGAAAGGAAGGAGTTTATGCTAGGAGTTTTCTAGCCTAGGTGGCTGCATAGAGGGACAGCGTGTCTGCCTATGACGCGTTCTCCCCAGGTGCTGCCACAAGTCCTTCTCGGAGAACTGTAATGCTCCAATATCTGTTTGATTGTCCCAGTGCCTATGATCAACCCAGACAAGTTGGAATCAAGTCCCCCAACCCAGGAACGCCGATACAGTCACCGGTCCAACAGTTCCCTAGACAGGACAGGAGCTTCCTGACCCCTGCGGGGCCACCCCACTCCACATCCAGCTGTGGATACCTCAGCGAAAACAGGTGAGTTACTGCCAGGAGGAGGCAGCCACTGGCAAGAAGGGTTGCCCTCCTTGGTGATTCAGGGAGGAGGGGCTGCAGCATCCAGATTAAAGTGCTCAGTTTCCAGCAATCACAGGATCCCCCCCCATCCAAAGTACCTGGGACCCACCACTGCTGCCTAGGGTTTGAAGAAGTCTAACCCGTCAGATGCTGTGAATGATAGGCTGCGTAGCTGCCCTTGGAAACGTCTTTCATTGGGGTCCCTTCCTTGCCCCAGCTATGCGTGCAGCTCCTACAGCCCTAGTAACAGGCTGAGGCCGAGGAAGTTTCTGTCCCTCAACCAGCCCTGCACCAGGGCCGAGATCAGAGAGCCGAGAGAGCAGCCATCCTATGTCCTCTCCCCTCTTCCAGCTCTGCGTACCAGCCACCCGTGGAGATGTGCCATTCCTTCCCCTCCTCCCAGGGCATGGCCCAGGAAGACCGCATTGCCTACCAGCGCCAGATGTCCAAGCCCTGCCTCCAGTACCCTCACCAGGGCTTCAAACAGGAGTACCACGACCTGCAGTATGACCAAGCAAGCCGAGCGGGCAGCAGCCATCAGTACCCAGCAGCTGTGGTGATCAAGCAGGAGCAGGTGGACTATGTGTATGACTCAGGTAGGCAGAACTAGTTCTTTCTGACTGCGTAAACCAGGCACCAGTGGGGATGAGAAACCTCCTGGGTGAACATCCATCACTGGTGGTCTTTGGGCTTTGAAACAGTACTACTTCATCTTCAGGAGCACGTGTGGTCTGGGAAACTGGCTGTGTAGCAGGAAACGCAAACAGTTCTGTCTGTTGACTGCATCCAAGAGAAGGCTGGGACGTTCACTTTCCATACCGTGTTCTGAGAGGACTTTCTGGTAGATAGTAGAAAGCTTTAACAAGACATAGGAGCTAGAAGGTGATGTTAAATGGATTCAAACTAGATTAAAGGCATGCATTTTTTTCCAAGGGAATAAGTAGCCATTGGGGAGACTCTCAAAATTCATAATTAGCCCACTCACACCATCAGAAATGGAGAAAAGGGCATTCCCAGTGTCACAGGGAGTTTTTGTCTTCAGGGGGATGTGTGAGCTGGTAGATCATAGAAAGGGAGAGAAGTGAGGTCAGTTTTGAAGAAATTATACTGAAGACGTTCTGTAAATGGCAGCAGAAAGGAAGGAATCAAATATCTTGGAGCTTTTACAGAAAAACTGTCTCAGATCCCTGCAGCAGGAGGGGACCTTCAAGCACTGGCAGAGGAAGGCTGCTCTGGGTGTGTGGATTGCACTGCACAACCCTGAGCTGCAGCTCATGACACTGTCTGGCCCTGTGCCTTTTCCCTGGCTGAAGGCAGAGGAATTTAATTCACAAAATGGAGGCAAAGATGCAGCTCTCCCAGCCCAGCTGGTGGGTGTCAGCTTTCACTGCTGAGGTCTCTCACCGGCAGCTGACACCCGCTGGAAACTCGCTGCAGCAGGTCACAGAGGAAGCTGACACCCCATTTTGGAGCTTACCGTGCAAGATAAACCAGCTTTGTTCTGACAAACAGATCTAAAAGTCTAAAACTAAAACAGTCTAAAGAGACTTGGGTGGCTAACAATAAACTGGCCAATTCCAAGGACAGGCATAAGCGCAGGGCGGCGTCTGGGTTGACTCGGCTCCGTGCAAGTGTGCTGCTCTGTGTCTCTTGTGGTGTCAACCTCCACCTGCTACTTCCCATAGAAACAGGGCGCACAGAGCAGATAGCAGAGATTTTAGAGGATCACAAGAGCAAAAAGTTCGTAATTCCAAAAACAGCTCTCTAAATACCAGATCAATCAGGTAATCCTCTTATTTTTCCACAAGGGATAAGTCTTATTTTTTCAGCAGATCTGTCCAAAGACTTGCTACCCTGACATCACGATACCCTCTTCTAGAGGGAATGTTACTTCTGGTTTCCTGGTATTTTAATGGACATTTTGAATTGTTTCCTTTAGCAGAAATAAATGCATAAATGAAAAACTCCTATGAGGGTATAGAAACCACCACCGTGGCTATGCTGATACTACACTTTCACTGGGTCCTTCTGTCCAGACAGGGGAAGGAAATGTGCAAACCCAGAAGAATGCTTTTTGTGAGAGTAGTTTATGATTGTAATAATACACAGTCTGTCAGCTCAGAGTACCCTTCTGCCCTTAGCATCAGCAAAATGTCTGCTGAAAGCAATGGCTATACACAGGAGTATGCGGGAAACGTAAGGTAAATCTTTCCAAAGCTCCCAGCTACAGCTTCCTTTTCAGCTGTGGATGGAAAATAGGTTTGATTCAGAAAACACAAGATACAGAAGATATAAATTGCAGTGCCCAGGCAACAATATATGCTGCACAGAGATCATGAAAAGACTTTCTGCTTGTTTTCAAAGTCAGGCTATTTTTTCCTTTATGTTTTCTCAACTGTTGGTGAGAATGCCCTATCATGATGTGAAAAAGCCAGGGAGACTTAAGACATCTGAAATGACATTTGTGAGACACTGTCTGTAGTAAACATTCAGATGCTGCTGCTCTCTATTAACATCATCACAGTACACCTGGAAAAATGTAATGCCTTCTCACCTGTGAAAACAGTAGCAGAGCTAATGTTAACAGTAGTTATCTTAAACTAAGATGAGGGAGAGGTGTCATACAAATTTATTGTATGTATTGTCCAAGATTTTGTATTAAGAGTGGTGTATAGGTGACTGACTGGCTACCCTGGCTACTCTGAAGGACGTCATGTGATAGTACCACAAAAATTTACTAGTGTAATTCATGTTTGGAAGCATGATGGAGACAAAGTTGTGGTGGGATGGCTGAGACATAAAAAATTATCAGTCTGCCACTAACGCTTTAGGAGGGCCCTAAGAGGACGTTGGTTAGACAGCTGCACTTACCTATCCACCTCTGGAGAGCAAGATCATTCTGCCTCCTGTACTTTTTAATTGAATGAGTTTGTTAATTGTTCTGTAGATGTTCCTGGCTGTCCTTCCATGTACATAAACGCTGAGAGTTATCCAAGCCATTCAAATACAGAAGATACATTAGGTAAGAAACTCAGTGACTGTCGTCTTTTCCCTGCGTTGCATTGCCCTCTAGTACTACCCTGTCTTTCTCTATTACTGCCTATGTTGCTTTCTCTTTCAGGCTGCAGCTATGACAAGCAGATGAGGTCCTTTACAGATGATGTCTGTGTTGTTCCAGAAAAATTTGAAGGTCGGAGAACGAATGGCTTGCAGTTTGCGTGTAAGATAGGGTTATCCAGCATCTTTGCTAGCCACTTGACCACTGTCTACATAGTTCGTTACACTATGTTCTTGCAGGTGTGTTAGCTGTGGTTCATACCTGGCTTTTTGGTATCCCATTTTTTGAGCTTTTTTAGCAGCGAACAGGCCTTCTAGCATAAGTAGCTTAATTGTGAAGTTCATCAGAGCTCCTCTTGGAAGAGCTGCTGGTGAATTGGCCGCTCTGTTTTATGTGAACTGAAATATTCCAGGTAAACATTTGTGAAATGTGCTTTTTTTTCTTTTTTTTTGCAACTGTTTTTGCACTGTTACCCTTAGAAACATCCTGTTTGTTCTTCTCAGCAGGAGACGTCAAGCAGGAAGCCGGAGGGTACCGGGAAGGACCTCCATACCAGAGACGGGGATCTCTCCAGCTCTGGCAATTTCTTGTGGCTTTATTGGACGATCCGACCAATTCCCACTTCATTGCCTGGACTGGTAGAGGGATGGAGTTCAAGCTCATTGAGCCAGAAGAGGTGAAACTAGCTTCTCTACAGGCTCAGGGGGAGCAGCCACTATTTCTGAGGCTGCAAATTCCCAAGTGGCTTTTCCTCTGCCCTGTGAAGGCTGCTGCCTACCAGTGCTGCTCGCTAGACCCTTCAGCAAGTCAAGGTTTTTAGAAGAGGTCAAAACACTTGGGGGACACAAATATCAGGTTTAAGAAAGGCTGCTTGTGAGTTTAGAGTCCCAGCAATGCAGTGAGTCAAATTACCCACTGCCTCCACTTCCCTAGACACTTCACTCTCAAGCTTGCAGTGACCTGTGCTGTCTTATCACGCTCCATACTTGAGGCTGACATTGAGGTTTTGAGCTCTGAACCCTACTGATCGCAGAAGTTTTCATAAAAATCTGGAAGAAAATATGTCCTAGTCTAAATATATTTTTATATCAAAATGATGTCAACTAAGGCGTAATTTCTAATGCTGCCGTGTTCCAAAAAACCCAATGACATCTGACAATATCTGGGAGATGTGTCTGTAATATCCGTTCATATCTTGCTCCAATCAGAGCTGCATTTAGCACTGTTCTTGCTACATATCAACCTTTATGGGCACTTTCAGTGCAGATGAGTTGTTTTGGTGGGCTGATATAGGCTTACAACAGATTTCTGAGTCTCATGGACAAAGCTGAAAATCATGTAGGAGGAAGAAAGGCACATGAGTCTTCCAATGGAGGTGTTCCCTCGTACTTGGGCTCCTGGTAAACATGGGCTCCTGGTAAACATGGGCTCCTTGAAGATAAAGTGCAACATAGGATGAAGCAGTCCTTTGGCATCCTCAAGCTTTCAAAGTACCGGAGAGTGAGGAGAAGTGGTGATAGCAAATGAGCTCTGTAGTGGCAAGGAGAATGCCTCTCTGTGATGTAGGGTGCTTCAGTTTGAGTTCTACTCTTCTTGTTGAAAAGCTGCTAAATAATTATTGTTTGAGTCTATTATTTAAATGTTGTAAATGTTTGTATGTGGTGTGGTACCATTCCTCAAAAAAGAATCAGCTGGATAATGTTCTTTTGCCCTTGGGTTGGGTTCACAGACATTCATGCATTTTGATGCTTTATTCTACAGGTAGCCAGGCTGTGGGGTATCCAGAAGAACCGTCCAGCCATGAACTATGACAAGCTGAGCCGATCCCTTCGCTACTATTATGAGAAAGGCATCATGCAGAAGGTCAGTTTGCAAAGCAGATGGAGTTTTTATGCCTTTAGTGATGCTTATCTTGTTTGAGACAGGAAGTCTTATAGGTACAGAATGTACTTGAGCTAGCCAGGCACCCTGAGCTTTCTTTCCCCATAACTTCTCTTCGCAGCAGTTAAATGAGGAAGGTGTAAAGGAGCTGAATCTAGGCAACATATGGGAAACAAAACAAAGGGGAATCATGATTTCTTTCTTTTTCTGTATGTCTGCAGTCAGAAGAGTTGGAATTTATGCAGCTGCAAGGACATATAATCAGTCTAGACTTGCTGTCGGTGAGAGAAAGGCTGCCTGGGGGTTGGTCCTATGTGGTAGGGATGGTATCTTCCAGATCCAGGGTACTGGAGAGGATAACTGTGAGTGTAATTATGTCACAGTACAGACTGGTCAGGGACTGTTGATGCTGTTGCTACCTGGACAAAGAGTCAGCTGGCAGCTTCCCATTTCCCAGGAGCCATTCCAGGGGAGACCAGAGCAGCAGAGACGCAGGAGGACAGCACAAGAAGTTTACAACTCTGACGTGTCTCAGGGCAATGTGCTAGAGCATCCAGATGGTTTTGCAAGCCTTCTCCGCTGCTGAGGAGCATTGCCTAGTGCTGCCTGTGTGCCTGCAGCATTCATCTCGTATCTTCCCTGCAGGTGGCTGGAGAGCGCTACGTGTACAAGTTTGTGTGTGAGCCTGAAGCCTTGTTCTCTCTGGCCTTCCCTGATAACCAGCGGCCAACTCTGAAGGCAGAGTTTGACCGGCAGATCAGTGAGGAGGACACAGTGCCTCTTTCTCACCTGGATCAGAGTGCCACTTATCTGCCAGACCTTGGGAGCCTCCCTCCACAGCTTTACAGCAAAGGCTACACATACTAGCATTGCTGGGAGCACACTGTGCCACCCTTGCTTGTGTATATAAGGAGATGTCTGGTTAGTATTCAATCAGTATAAGCATTTTTCCAGGCCAGCCTAGGGCAGCAATAAACTATGAATACCTGCTTTGGTCAGGAAAAGTGTTCAGGTACACATGTGGAGAATCACCTGACAGTTGACAGGGCTCTTGTGTGCTTGTGATAAGACCCTCATATTTGTCAGGATGGGACTTGTTCTCAGTGATGCAGACATCTTATGCTGCTCAAGCTGCAGCTCCGCTGCTCGGATCAGGTAATTGCTGCCTCCAGCCAGAACAAACGACCCTGTCACAGTCCCTCTCTTTGGCGAGGGAGGAGATGCCATCCTACTGGGCTTTTTTTCAGATATGAGGATGCTACAATGTTGCTGCTGACTCCATTCCTCCAGTACATGTACTGAACCTCTGTGTAACCTGCCCTCAGCAAGGGATGGCTCTGACCCACATGGACTCACCTCTGCAAGGCCAGTCTTGCCTTCTCCCCAGGACAGCTGCAACACAGTGGTCACAGATCATATGCCTTCCCTGTGAACTGCTTTGTGGGAATGGGGAATACTTGTTGTCTTGTATGTGCATGCTCCTGCCTTATTACCTCCTTGCTCCTAACACTTCAGGCCAGGGCTATCTGGTATTTAGGCACTGTCTGAGCAGGGTAGCTGCAGGCACTGGCCGGGATTAGAGCAGTCCTGGAGTACATGGCACAACATACAATTTAGGGGAACTACAGAGCTGCCTGATTGCATCGGTCTGGGGCACAGGTCAAAGCCAATGTCACCTTCAGGTAGAGGGATTGCAGGAGGCAGCAAGGCCTGAGCCACCAGTTCATTGTAGTGGCTTTTCCAAACTGAACAACTTCTTCAACAAACATCCTCACGATCTTTGAAGACCTGTCAGGCTCTTGAGCGTGCCCATCCTGGGCTGAGCTAGAAAATGATCTGAGGCAAGAAAAGAACCTGGCGGAGGTGCGTTAAGAAAATGCTTTACAAAGTAACCTAAACCATACATAGTTCTTAATATCTGAATTTAGACTTAACCTCCACTGATGTTTGCATGTTTGAGGGAAATCCAGATGTGCTGGAAAGGCAGCTATGTCTACAGCCCAATGCAGCACATGCAGCTTAACTAGACTTTGACTGGTTTTCCACAATAGTGAACATTTATAATAGGCACCACATCCTCATTGAGAGGTGCCTCACTTTTTAATTAGCAGCTCCAACCATGTGCCCAGTTAGACAAGGACCAGTACAGTGTACCCATACAGAAAAAGCCTGTTTCCTACTGCTTCAGATGATTGATGTTCCAGCTGCTGAATACAGAGCATTGCCAATCCTGCCACTGTAGAGGAAACTCTGTATATTGATTGAAAGCCTGATTTCCCCTGATGACTCTCCTCTGCATGGCTAATGCCAACCCTCCCAGCCTTGTCCCCGGGCATGAGGGCCAGGAAAGGCAGCTCTCCCTGCCTGAGGAGAGGCCAGATACTCAGAGCAGCCTGCTCTGCTGATGCCTTTGTGTGCCCTGAGCAGTCCAGAGACTTGGTGTTCTGGCAGCTCCTGGACATCCTGCCTTGCCCTGCTCCCACCTGGCAAGCACTCTTCCTCTGGTGTCCCAGAAGTGAGGGTGAAGGGGAATCCTTCCATTGGTATAAGCTGCCTTTACTATTTATGAGTGTAAAAATACTACAATTAATAAATTGGTCTATGTCTTTGGCCAGTGCACCTTCATTCAGCCCTTGGCTAGTCCTCCCTTACCTCCTGAGCTTGCTTTGCCTGTCTCCTTGGCACCAGCTTGCAGCTTTGGGTAGCTGATCCAGAGAGTTTAGGGATGCGTGTTTATTTCTGAATCTTGGTGGAGTTCAAGAAATGAACACTTCACTCCCTTAACATCCTCACCACCAGTCATGCAACCCAGACTGAAAGATCACAATGAAATATGTAACCTCTGGCTGCACCTGGTATCAGGGGAACAGTTCTCTGCAGCTGCAGAGAACATCGCCCACGCTCCCACACTGACAGTACACTGGCCACTGAGCCAAGCCCCATGGTTTTAAGTAGCTTTTCCCGGAACGTCATCTCTGTCTTGAGCAGTGGCACTTCCAGGTTGCTTACTAGGAAAGTGAGCATGTTACCACCTGCTGAGCTGGTAACATGATCAGGGCACGCCAGCAATGAGAGTGGCACCCTGTCCCAGGCAGCAGAGCTGAGAGCTCTGCCAGGACACAGCCACCCATGCGGGCCTCAGTGAAGGCTACAGCAAGGACAGGAATTACCCTGAAGCAGAGGAGTCCTTTCACACTGCACCTACCTCAAGAGAGTCAGGTACCTCCCTAAGGGAAGTATTTATGCCTTCTGGAGGCAAAATGTAGGTGCGGGCTGTACCCTGCTGCAACACTGTGTTTCTAATGAATGAGACTAGTAGCTTGCTTTTACTTAATATCTCAGTCTGCAGGATTCCCGAGGATTTTACATTTATCCAGTATTCTTTGGGCTACCCTCTGCCCAGCCAATCTTCCTTCCAGAAAGGGAATTCAGGGAGCTGGTTCACATTTGGGTGAAATTTTAGCTCCATGTTTCACTCAGGTTTGTCAAGTCAGTGCAACAGATCGATAGCTGCAGAGCAGTTCTGGGAATCAGCAAGATCAGGTTCTGATAATTGAGGGGCAGTGACTTCCGAAGGGCAGAGATTTATAATAACCAGATCAGAGAGCTGGGAGTCAATAAATACACTCTGTGTTTCCAGTTCAGCAAGACAGAGAGGCAGCTGATTAGGGAAAGATGCTGGAGGTAACAGACAAGTGTCATAAATTTCTCATCCTGGTCCTGAAGGTGCCAGCCTCATCCCACCACACAGAAGATGTTTCAGCTTTGCTATCTAGTCACTCACATTCCTGTTCATACAGCAAAGTTGCAACAACTCGATACAGACAGCAGAGCTGTCTTTTCCCGAGCCGAATACATAGTGACAGCATATACAGCCAGTGTAACACACCTTTGACTCAGTATCCCTTCACCATACAAATTCACAGCTGAGCTTTGCTCTACATTAGGCAGGTAAGAAAGGTACGACAGAGATTATTCTTCGTCATGGAAAACCCTCTAAAGACAGGGTTCTGCTCATGACAAACACTCTGACATCTGGATGCAAATATACCTAACATTCTCACACTTTTTTTACTATTGTTTACTCATTATATTCAAGATTTATTCTAGTGGCTTATTCCTCAGAATGTGATGACGCTTTGGGACCAGCCAGAAATAAATTCTCAGCAGTCATTTTTTCCTAATGTAATTTTTTCTAGAATTTTTTTTTTCTGTGTCGTTGCTATTATTACAATGGCTTTGCTGTTACTCCTGCTGTATCAACAGTACAAAGCCAAGCAGGAAGCACCATAAATCTATTACCCAGAACATGACGCAAAGTTCCTTTCTGGTCATAGTAAATAATTAACATGTAACATTACAGCATGTCCCAGATGTACCCTTAGAGTGTACTGTCTAGGGCAAAGGAATTACCCCTAATATTAATGGGTTGCCAAGCAGAGCTCAACTATCTGATGCAATTCACTGAGGCTAACCCAGGAAATATTTCTATTACCAGATTCCATACCCTGAAATAAGTATGAATAGTGATAACGAAGAACAAGGACAGCAGCAAATCTCACTTTATGGGTTGAGCACTGAACAGGAAGACAAGGGAGTTATTAGAAAGTGCATTTATCGTTTTCAGGCTGTATACAACACAAATGGCTGATGTCATCTGGCTAGGCAAAGCCTTGACAACGTGCCTAGGGCCTGCAGGCAGGTTGGAAGGGGCAATGCATCATTCCTAGCAGTGCTGAGAAGAGTGCCAGGATGAGATCTGCCAGGAATGAATTTTGGCCTTGCCAGGCCAAGACTCCAAAAGCCACATGAACCGAGCAGTGTCACCTCAAAAGATGAGGAGAACAGCAGATACCTTTTTGCCCCTTTGGTGCCATTCCTGTCCCACCACACAGAGCCTGGTGGGAGCATCGAGCTCTCTGTACCAGACAGACACGCCCGTGTACAGCATATTCTCATTCACACCTATTTAAGAGGCTCAGCAGAGCAAAGGAAACCAGAGCTGGCCATGATCCCTTCTGGTCAGTACTTTTAACCTGAGCCCAAGAGGGACTTGTCTCCTTTGCAGCACTAAGCCTGTCAGTTACAGTGTGGGGTCAGCATGTGGAACTTGCCAGCTCCCTGCTCTGGTGAGCCACAAACCTTTGGCTTTGCCACAGTTGAGCTTCCAGGAGGGGGATAAGCAGCTCCCACGCAAGCCTGTAAAACACTCCCATGGAGGTTTCCATAAGACAGAGTCTTAGGAAGAACTTGTGCTTGCTCTGCTCAGCATTCAGGCTTGGGGATGAGGTGACCCCAACAGGAGCAGTGTGTCATTTACACCATTAAGCCAGCCACAGGGGAGTATAGGTAACTCCAAGGGCAATAAGACCATGACATTTGACTCCTTGTAATGTTTTATGGAGGTATAAACGCTCCCAAGAAGGACATTGGCATTAGTTTTGTGGATACACTCAGGAGATTCATTCTGATAAATGAATCAGCCCTAACGACACCTATACGCATCTCCCCATCCTCCTCTGCATTTGAATCACAGCAACATTGTAATCTACCACAATGTTGGAAACCATTTTGCATGATGAATATTGACCTCTTTATGCCTTGATGGCTGACACGTTGATGAGACAGCAAAGGGGGAAGTGCCCACCAGCATGCTGAACACAGAGGCAGAGACGAGCAAAGCTGAACTCAATGGAGGCCTCAGCAGGAGACTACCATTCAGTCAACCCTGAGGGCAGCATTTACTGCCCCAGAGCAGTATTTACCCCTCAGGCTGGCAAAGAGAGTACATTCCCCTCCCTGCTTCCTGCAGCCAGGGAGGGCAGCCATGCACAGCCCTCCTCTGCAGCCCACTCCTTTCTGAAGAACACGTCTACAGATACCAGCCTATGTAGTTGTAAACTCCTTAACGGCTTTCCTGTGTCTGGCCTCTTAAGAGAGTAGCTGAACAAACATATTCCTTTGCACTGCAGAGAGTCACTGCTTAGTCAGGGCCTCTGCTTAGGAGATTAATAACCATTCTCTTGGCCATTATGGAACTATGGACAGGTATCAGGTGAGAAAGCAAAGCAGTAGAAAGGGAGGTATCTCAGGGGAGCTTATTAGCTGAAATAGCTAATGGCACCTGAAGTGCCTCTGACATTCTTGCTGAGCTGCTGCTTTGTGGCACCTGTTTCTATTTCCCTGAATTAGCTTCAAGCATGTTTTGGAGGCACTACCATTGCTGTCCTTTTTGCTTTGATTCTGAGAGACAGAAACATGGATCCCCCTCAGGCAGGGTTACCTAGGCATGTCCCACTGGCTGACGCTGCATCTGCTAAACTGATGTGTACTTATTTGAAGATTTCCACATAATTAAAGAATCCCAGTACAAATGAACTAAACCCCATGAAGGGGAAAAGTTATTGAAGGAAAAAATGCTTTTAAACAGTCCAGCAGATACGGGGTTTTAAAACCACTTGCAAGAACACATAACAGAGAAATTATGAAACCTGCCTACTTTTGTTAAGAGAAACATAGCAAGAAATCAGCACAGCAAACTGCACTAACATCTCAGCAGAAGCTGAGGAGTGCCTATTCTGACCATTTATGTCTGTAGGGACCAAGAGACCTCACCAGCTTGCAGAGTCCTTGGGAGGTGTCCCAGGCTCTGATTCTGGAGAGGTTTCCTCAAGGGTTGTTCCTAGAGAAAGAGGTCAGTTCACTCCCTTGCCGGGGTGGGGTCCATGCCACCTGGAGACCGCTTCACCCCAGCTTGCCCTGACACCACCCGCCACCTCAGCCCGGCCCTGTGACACAGAGAACAGTGGTAGCGAGGCGCCTTTGGCTGCCCCAGCTCAACACCGGCACTTCTAGCTGAATGTCACCCCCACTTCTCAACACACAGCAAATACGGTCCTGAGTGCCTCGTACTCTATCAGCCACTGCCTGTCCTTTCATAGGCCATACAATTGTGTTTGCGAGCAGCAAGGGCTCAGGAGCTGGTGGGGCCTGGGGAAGCACCCAGGCCAGAGGCTTGTGCTGCAACAGAACAAGCTCTGCGCACTGCAGCAGGAGACAGCCCAGCAATGCTGCTTTAGCAACGTGCGCTAATCCAATGCTACTCGAGATACCTTGAGGTAGGGCATGTTCTACCCTAACTGCCCCCAAGTCCTAAGGCTAATTAGACACAGAAAAGACCCTAGAGACCCAACAACCCCCCCCCGAGATGAGACACAGAGAACAGCCTCCAGCTACTGCCCCTCTCAAAGGAAGGGGAGGGACTGGGAGCTCCGCTTTCTACACTGGCAGCAGCCCCCTGTGTGCCCTCAGGGCACTGATCAACACCTGTCCCCCAGCAGGTCCTCATCCCTTCACTGGCTCTGCTCAATTCGACTGTGCAAATGAGTGCTCCTTACCTCCGCTGCACAAGAGCTTGTTTGCAACACGGCATGTGGCCTCAGCACATGGCTTTCTCGGAAGGCAGGCTACCTGCAGTCCTGTGGTTGGTGACAGCTGGTGTTTTTCACTCTAAACACTCTAAATCCTGGATGCAAAACTGGCCAGGGAATTCCTGCTTCAGAGCGAGGCTGAGAGCTTCATGTCTGTAGAGAAGAGCTTGAACATGAGTGCAGCCCGGGGCGGGGGGGGAGAGAAACACAGCATTCAAATTACTTAAGTAAAAAACAAATCCGCCTCAGGGCTATGAGTCCACCTCGACTTTTCAGGGAGCCAGGCTTACGTGTAGGGGGATAAGGCAGAGCAGAAGCTTCTACAACATGCCTGTTTAAGTCCTAAATGGACATGGTGGAGAATTAACCAAAGGCAAGAGAGGCGTAAGAATTTATAAGGCTTTTCCCCACACCTCTGATAGATTTTATGTTTCTTAAACTTGAAGAAAATGTAACACTGGATTTCCATCAACAGGCTTTTCAGACACTCTTACTGTGGCAGACCTAAATGGTGGAAACTGACATTCATATTCCAAAATAGCCAGGATCTGCCACTGAGTATGATTCAGTTCACTTCTACCTCCTTGCCTTTCTTCTAGTAAAGTGAACTAATACTGAACTTAGATAGGAGACTTTTCTACATTCAATAAAAAAGCACTGCTTTCAGTGTAGCTTGCAGAGCAGAGCTGTGTTTGGACAGACCCACAGGCCTACCAGCTACAAGAACTACAAGATCATTTTTGATCCAAATAAACCAGCATATCCAGATCAGTGCAGCCCTGCTTCTCCACCTCCAGTGTATGGACAGACCAGCCAGAGGATTTATGTAGGTTACAGAACATACACATACAAAACACATTTACTAAAATTAGATACTCACTCACTGTATTCCCAGCTGGCTTGAAAGAACAATACATTCATAAATGAAAAATTCCATGAAACTGCTAATGGGTCAGTATCACAGCCTTCTGCAATTGTCACAGAAATCTCATGAAAACTGAATTACTAAAAAACAAAACACCCATTGTGTAAGTAGCACATTGCTGTCACACTGGCTCTGGTAACAGGCCCATTAATGAGGTTAAGGTAGTCACTATAACAGATGGAGCATGTGTGGGGCTGGCTGTAAAAATCATATTTATCTTTCTTGCATTAAGGGCAAAAGGTTGTTTTTGCATGTACATGAGTGCGTGTGCATGTACACATGAATGTGTGAGTTATTCTTTTGCTGTGAATCCTTTGCTTGTGACAATCAGCCCACGCGTGGAAATAGGCCTATGGCACATGCTGCTGGAGTTTGAGACAAAGGGTTGTTTGCTCCATCCATTCAGAAGGATTGACATCTCCACAAGCAGAATGAGGTCCCCAGCTAGGCGAGGGACATCACATCAGGCTCTGGGGAACCAGAGCGGGGGGCAGGAACCAGCAATGCTTAGTCCATGCTACTTGCAGTACATGTTCCACAAGCCACAATGTTGTTGAGCAATAGAGAGGTTCACAGATGGCTTGGAATTCCTCAGAGGTACCATTCAGCATTTCACATTGTTCCTTGGTCTTCCAGGAGGAGAAGAGAAGAGAAAAAAAAAAAAAAAAAAAAAAGACAACCATAGCTTGAGCCTTCATCTACACCCCCTCCACACCCCGAAGGCTGGTGCCATTTTACCAGCCTCTTGTGGGAATGGCACTCATTGTGATCCTTCAATTTATTCTTACTTGGTTATTCTCACCCTGTCTGTATCCGGTTCTCCCCTCTGTTCACTTGTAGCTAACTAGCATTACTTTGTTCTCTGCCAGCAGGTGTAAGAATAACCCCAGTGCTTTGGCAGCCCAAGCTTTCTCCCTTAATTACAGCTGAAGCCTCTTTTCAACACAACCAGGTATTACTGGAAGCAGGGAGCCACACAAGCCTGAGGGAGGGCCCTTCAGCGGCTGTAGTTGCTGCTGTTGCTGGCAGTAATGAGACTGGAGACAGGGCAAGCACATCTATCTCCTCCTGGCATGTTCAGGGAAACTTCCACCCCACACTAGCACAGTCTGCAGCACAAGACCTGCTAAAGGCAAGGAGGCTATTTATTGCTGACAAAGGGACACATGCAAAGATTGCATGCACAAATACGTACTTATATTACTCAGGAATTTTTAGCAGTTATGCTAGACATAACACCTCCAAAAACATTACAGACTAGACACATAGCCTCTGCTGGCAGAATTTTTGCTTTTAGGTAAGAAACTTGTGTTACCAGTCCTAGTGCATTAACTCAGTACAGTCAAAATGAACCAGAAGATCTACAATTTATACCATTTAAAATGATGCAGTACATTTAGACAGAGGCAGGTTGGCAAGTGCTTACACAAGCACCTCACACAGGAGAGCTCAAGGAACACTTTCCCCAGCAAGGGGCTAAAACACCTATTCAGTCATGTAAGTACTGCCAGAATAAAGCATTAAGTCTGTGGTTTTATCCTCGGATCAGGCAGCTTATTTTCAGGTTTTTACACAAGATAACCAGCTAAAAAATCACATAAACAGTGGAAGACATTAGGATGTTACGCTCAGAAACCTCAGAGCAGTAATGGGTTGACAAAACTTTCTTTAAAAAAAAAAAGTGTAAGTGGTTCAAGTTTGTAAGCCAGCATTCTTGTTTCACAGGCTAGTTTTGGATGCGAGGTATTCCCAAAGCAAGCAGCTGAGGTTGACATGGAAAAGTTTCTGTAAATGAATTAAAGGATATCACTGAAAAAATTACACCAAGGAAAGAAATAACACACACAAAACAGATGACAATTGTTCACTTAAAAAAAAAAAAAAAAAAAAAAAAAAAAGAAAATCCTCTCTGTTGATGCATTTTCCCCTACTGTAAAGTCAGAAAGAGGCTACACTGGAGAAGCAAATACAAAATGAATTTGGAACAGAAATACCTCAAAGTACACTGTACAACTGGGTCTTCCACTGTGTACATTTTCTCTTTTACATCTTTCATTTGACTTTTGAAAGTCAAGTGCAAATCTTCATAGAAAACAGTAACAGACGCAGCTGCAGAGTTTGTGGAAGGAAAGTATGCTTGGAAAAGTATTCAATAGGACAACCTTCTCTGCCTAATGCCATAACGCAAAAAGCCTCCAAACCTACAAACTTTCTAATTCTATTTAACTTTATGATGATGTAACACCACGGGAAAGCTCAGGGCATTTATACAACATAATAAACAGTATATACAACATCCCTGCCCACCTTTGTACACAGATACAGATTTCCAATAGCTACTTTTCAGTGTGAAACATACTTCAAATTCATTGAGTGTAAAACAACCAGCCAACTTCATTCTACTCATTTCAACAATAATTTTAGCAAGTGTCCTAGCTTTGGAAAAAAATAAAAAAATAAAAATAGGGTATCTGCAGCTATGGAGTCAAGTTTCAATTGTTTGCCACAGAAAAAATAATTTACAGATAGCTTCAGCATGACATAGCACACACTGGATAGTCAATTTCTTTTTAAAGAAGGAACTGTTACACAATGTTTTACAGATATTTTAGCTGTAAGAGCATATTCTATTAAAAAACCCAACAGTTGTGATGTCACCAAATGTTTTAAGAGGAAATAAAACACATGACACATTGTATAGAAAGTCTAAACATCTGTAACCACTTACATTCACAGACAGAGCCGTGCTACAGAGTGGATGTGGTTAATTACCATTTGATATACTACCCTTCAGCACACAGGAGTTGGTGATGAAGGATAAGACTTGCAGTCTGACCTGTGCCATTGTCCAAGTATAACTGACATTCTAGCTGGGTTTCAAGGGATCTTTCCTGCCTTATCCCAAAGCCACAGATACTAAATATCTCACCACAGATGGCATGCATAAAAGACAAATAGTTACAGTGAACAGAAAAATGCATAGAATAGGAAAAATGGAGAACAAGCACCTCCCAAAAAACAGCCACTGTCCAAAAGCATAAGTAAAAATAAATCCCTTTTAGCAGGGTAAAGAAACAAACTATTCCAGCCTCTATTTGTCTGGTCATTCAGAACACAGTTAGGTTGGTGAACAACTATTTTTTAATCATTATCTTTTTGTTGTTGTTCAGGTCAGTGCCCTGATTTCTGAGTCTTAGGTTTTGTCTCTTAAAAGGGGAATGACTAAAGTAGTGCTTCAAGAACCATTTCTGAAATGATGCAACACACTGAGGAGACTCAGGACATTCGTCATGCAGCTGTGGAATCTAAGGGGCAGCTGACATGAGCACACATCGCCCCCTTGTGCTTTTGCTCTGAAAATACTTATTTTCTGTTCATTTTGTAGGTAAGCTTCAATTGAATGTCCTTTCTTTCAGGACACTTGCAACAGTGCAAAAATCACAGTCCCACAAATATAAAACCAGTAAGAGTCCATGAGGGAACTAGGCTCATCGCCGTCTGAATGCACGCGATATCCTCCAAGCATTGGGCTCCTCATAGCGATTGTACAGGGGTTCCAGCCGCTGCTGCTTTTTCTGTTTGCTCAGCTTGGTTGGATCAGAAACCTTGAAGAAAGCTGGTGCAAATTCCACCAGCCAGCGAGGATCAATAGTTGTCACTTCACGCATATATTCCTTGGTGGTCAGCACCAGTTCATGATACACCACCCTGTGAAAAGGGACAGCAACTCTGGAAATGAGTTTTTCCAAACAAGAAGAGACAAGGCAAGGGCTGGAGTACCTAAGCTTGCCCCTTTATCTCCGTTTCACCCTCCGTCAGCATAAGGCTCCTTATAAGCTCCAATGCAGGCTCCAAAAGAACCATCCAGAAGAGCTATCTTCTTTTTCCTCTCCTGCTTCACAACTACTCTTCAGCATAGAACTACTTCATTCCATCTAAAACAATTCTCTCTCTCCTCCCTCCCTCCCTCTCCCTCCCCCCCTCCCCCCCCCCCCCCCCCCCCAGTGTTTTAAACTCACTCCCACAATACAGAAACACAGAACTGCAAGCTTCAGGCCTGGCCTTGCCTCAAAACATAAGCCTCATTGCTGCCCAGGCACTAATTTTAGCAGCAGAAAGACCCAAAAGCAGACTTGAAACTCCTCTCACTCTGCTCTTTGCTGAGAAATCAGCAGCCTATACTTTGATCTGAACTCCACAAATAGCGCACACCACAACCTTTTCAGTTATAAAGTCTGAACTGAAATAGAAAATTACATGATATTGCCTTCCTTACCATTCTGGCTGCCTGTTGAAGAGAGCGCTGGATGGGTGGATATAGACTACTTGTTGATCAATCAGTGTCCGATAACCTTCCTGGGGATCCTTCTTTGCTGCA
This sequence comes from Gymnogyps californianus, assembly GCF_018139145.2. Taxonomy (NCBI): domain Eukaryota; kingdom Metazoa; phylum Chordata; class Aves; order Accipitriformes; family Cathartidae; genus Gymnogyps; species Gymnogyps californianus. Next base: position 7,642,062 of record NC_059498.1, on the reverse strand, counting down.
TTTCGGAAGAAGCCACTACAGATGGCCTTCTGAACTCGAACTGTAGCCTTCCCACAGGATACCACATCCAGCTTGTGCCTGCCAGACAAGAGTTAGAGAGAAAAAAATTAGAGTTCTCCAGATTTGGGTGCAGCTACCAACATCAGATCAGCAAATTTTGTTTAGCTACTACAGTGTAAGAACACTAAGAAAACAAAGTCACTACTTGTCCTTCTCGACATGCTCACCTGTCCATAATGCCCAACATCTGCTTGCGGATGTCCTGTGCCCTGCGTAAGGATCGGGCCTGGATAAAATTTTCATAGCACCAGGGATTTGAAAACTTATTATTCTTCCAGGAATTGTACACAGCCAGCAGAGTGAGGTGGTCACCTTCTGTCTGATGGAACTTGGCTTTCTTTTGATCAGCAAGTGCTTGCTTATCCTAACACATAAAATATGTGTCAATCAGGTATCTACATCATAGAGACAATACTTGTGCAACATGAAGGACACGGGCTCCTTGTCACTCATACCATGACTTAAGTCTACCAAGAAACAGATGATATAAGAGTGAGAAGACAACACAAAATTTTGAGTGGTGAGTGACTAAGGACCAAGTGATGAGAATCTAAAGGTCACCAGGACTGCTCTCACTAAGTGAAAACTATGCCTGTACGAAAGGAAAGCCTAGAACTGTTCTTGCCAAAGAGAGACCTCATGTAGACTCTCCTGAAGACTGTCCCATGGGTGACAAGGAGCTGACTAGAAAAGATGAACTCTTTTTTTTTTTACTGATATTTTTTATTCAATGTCAGTCCCAATTTTTGAAAGGACACTTCAAAGTAAATGGCTCATTTATATTGTAGAAAGTATATACATGCATTGAACTAGCTAGTTTTTTATTGCTCTAGAAGCAACCTCAATTACTCATCAACAGAAATGCTGAAGCAGCTTTGACCCTGCTGACCTATGCACCTCTCCCCACTTCTCCAACCTACAGATAAAACATTAATCAAACACTGTGCCTACATAGATCAAAATTGAAGTTAACAGACTAAACTGCAGCAGGCTATCATAATGAAGAAATAATGGATTCAAGAGGAGCCTGCTGTTGAGGAATCCTACCACAGCATAGTCTGCTGCTTGCTGACTTAAAAGAAATCAGCACAGGATAGGATTGCCATGAAGAAATACATTCTCTGTATCTGAAAGTGACAAAGGCATTCTGAACTCCAGAGCTGGGACTGACTTGGTTTAGGGTTGCATGTGTTCACCGGGAAATGCAAAAGAGAATGAGACTTCTAACTTCCATCTTCCCATCTGCAAAGAAACTACTAACATCCACAGCTACAACAGGGTGCTTAACCAAAAGGTACACCAGAAATGTAATGTATGAGCAAACAGCCTAATCAAGCTACAGGTTTATTTTGGCAAATATGCTCACTCTCTAACACCTGAGGCAGGCACACAAAAAACACCCAAACTGTAACACTGCTGCTTCTTGGCTGCATTCCTTACCTTTGGCCTGTAGAACACGTTCTGTACAGACAGCATGGAGACTATTGTCAACATTTCCTCACTGCAACCCAGATGTACAGACATGATCAACATCTTACACAACATCGGCTCCAACGGGAATTCTGCCATCTGCAAGAAACCTGTTTCAGGGTACCCTGCAACATCTTGGAAAAATCTTGAACTCTCTCTGTGCAAAAGAGAGCAATGCCCTTTCTTCTGTGCTTCCTTTCCAGAGCAGTGTGCTTTACCCAGAATAACTTTACTCAACATAAAGCAAATTATTTGTCTATATTCACTGTCACAAGAATATCCCAATACTTAGAGGAAATTTTTAGACATTAGTAAAAGTAACCTTATGAATAAGAAATAACAGCTGCTCCTTAAAAAGCAGAAGGTATGTAACTATGGTAAGTGAAAAGCTACCAATAAAACACAAGAGAATAATAGGAAAAGGAAACCAACAGTGCTAGGCAAGTCCTTATACAACTACTCTCATGTCACCTCCTAAATATTTGCAACCCAGCCAGTGCTAAGTCGTATTCTATTTTGCCTACCCTGCGCCCAAGTCGAGTGAGCAGTCCCTCATCATCCAGAGCTCCCAGGGTGTACAGCTGCTCCATGGCAGTTATGAGAGTTTCCATTGGGGGAGCATCCATAAAGTCAAAGGAGAGCAAATCATTGATGCCCATAGCCTGAAGAGGGAGTGGAGAAAACCCAAGTTAAAACACTGAGAAGGAAGACACCAAACTCCAGCCAAAGATATATAACTATCAAACAATGAGGCACTACAGAACTTCAAGCAACCCTAGCCTCATGTCCTTATCCTGACTGTAACCGCAGTCATGAGTACATGGCTATATTTCTACACTTGAGATAATCCGCACTGGCCCATGGCTTTCACCCACCATTCAGTTTTCTGGTCTGTTTCTCTGGTACTGTTCCATACATCTCTGAAGCAAGATGATTCAAATCGAGGAGACACACAGGCTAAATGCTGATTCTGAGGACTTCCTGCCTTATAAACCAGTGTGGCTTGACAGCTCCAATGGACACTAAATATATCTCCACCCTTCCCCTTGTTCCCAGAAAGGAGGAAAAGCAGCTGAGGAAGCTGCTGCCATGTACTGGGTTAGATCCAGTTTGCAGACTCCTGGAGGGATGGTACACACTTAGAAGATGTATATGTTTGGAGATCAAAAACCACTCTAAAACAGTGTGTCTTATCTGTTAACAACATAAATGTACCTTACATAGGAAATCTGTACTGCCCATAAGATTCCTGTTTCTCAAACCTTCTGCAACTAACTGTTCTGTGCAGCTGAGACTTGTAATTTAGGTGGATATTCAACACTATAACCCTCAACAGAAAAATGCAGGAGCAAGCTCAGTGCCTGAGAATTGCATTTGATGCAATCTCCCTTCCAAAATACCTCTGTTCACCAGAAGGATCTGAAGTTACAGAAGTACTTCAGGAGGCTCATAAGGCAGAGACTCATTTATTGAAACGCTTATGATCATGTTGGCTTGCTAGAAGTTGGTGAAATACCCACCTTCAGGGAAAGTACTGTACTGGCCAAATTTGTTCTCTGGATTTCAGGCACGTTGGTGGTTAGCATTTCATCTCGATAAGCACGCTCTGTATATAACCTATAGCATTTTCCTGGTCCTGTTCTCCCAGCCCTTCCTGCTCGCTGCTTTGCTTGAGCCTAAAGGTAACAAGGCATCTCAGTGAACAGGTGCAAACAGGCACAGGCGAAAAGAAGTAAAATAAAATGATTAATTATTCACAATACTGGTATTAATAGAAAGAGATTTCCAATACAACCCAGGAAAGTATGTATTCCTTAGGCACAGCCTCAAGGAGTCTCAGGGAGTTATTAAATATGTGGTTTTATCATTGCCTCACTTTGCTTCCATGTGCTTGGATGCCACATCATCAAGATTCACATTACCAGCAGCAAAAAAGAAAAAGTCAAACACAGAATGCCTACCTGTGAAATCGGTGTAACAACCAGCTGGTCAATTCCAGTCTTGGAGTTATAAACTTTCTGCTTCACAAAGCCAGGATCGACTACGTAATATATTCCATCAATAGTCAAAGATGTCTCAGCAATGTTAGTGGCTATGACAACCTGCAAACAACAGTTTGATTCAGTACCAGTTCTGTGTCTGGTTGCAAGCCAACCATGCAGCTCAAATTAAACAATCCATTCTACATGATAGAGCAGTTTGTTACAAATGCAACTACTATCATTTAACATTGAAAGGAGAAATGTGTTCACAGAGGTACAGAAAGAAGTGTTATCTACAGTCAAAGATGGACAGGTTTTAAGTATCTACATTTGTTTTAGATTCAGGCAATATGGGAAAAGAGCACGATAAAATCCATAATTAAAAGCAAGTGAAAGATCATTATAAGTTTGTAAGCAGACTGCACTGACTTCAGGGAGAATTTTTTTCTATCACTCAAACACAGTCCTTATTTAGAGAAGAATCTTCCAGAGAATGTATCTCTAGATACTCACTAGCTGTTTGGTAGGAAATTTATATCCATCCAACAGGAATTGCATTTAGATTTCACTAAAGTTAATACCCTCTAAAGGCAGCATTAAAAAACACACCAAGAACATTCCACACAGAGGTTTGCTACACCAGATGTTTTTATATACATTTTCAAAGGCTTAGATAACATGTATAGGCATGTACACAACCAAAAACATGCTCTAAGCTACATATAAGCCACCTTTTCTCCAAAACTACATCATTTTGTCTGAAGTTGTAACTAACAGAATCAGAAGTGCTTAAAAAAAAAAAGGAAAGAAAAAAGATTAAAAAAAGTGTGATTAGCAGCATAATACACCCCACTATTAAAATGTATCGGCAGAAGATGAAGCCACACTGAAATTACCTTTCTGCTTCCTGGTGGGGCTGGGTCAAAGATCCTGGTTTGCATTTCACTGGGTAAAGCTGAATATACTGGTAGGATAATTAACTCCGGAACATCAGGTCCTAGAGATTTCATCCTTTCATAGAGGATTTCACAGGCAGTGTCAATCTCTTCCTGACCAGTTAGAAACACCAAAATGTCACCTACACAGGAAGTAAATTAAAACGTCCACAGAATCAATTCTGTTCAGTACAACTCCTGCATTACCACATTTCCATCCCTCACCTTTTCCATTTAAAGCAGAGGATCCCCATCTTTTGCTAGTCCCTTGGCAACAATTAGCCAGAAGCAACATACTTCAGTCTTTCACCCAACTTTTTCAGCATTTCATTTACTGTATTTTCAAACAATAGAGAATAGTGCTGAGAGCATTTTACTCATGTTACTAACACATGATCCATGACTTATAAAGGCCTTGCTCATAGGTATTAGAGTCCTTGAATCACCAATAACCCTAGACCATTCTCCACTCACCTGGTGGCTCTGTTAAGTGGATCTGCATTACTGTAATCAGACTGGCATCCAAATAATCTGTCTCTGGCTCTTTTGTGTACAGAATTTCTACTGGGTATGTTCTGCCAGGAATTGTGAAGATTGGCGCTTCGTAGAAATACTGAGAGAATTTCACAGCATCCAGCGTTGCTGACGTCACTATCAACTTCATATCCTGCCGTTTCTGCACTGTCTAGCAGGATAGAAAGTTCAAGTCATTTATTGTCTTTGGGACTATTAACATATGGCACTTGACTTAAATCAGAGAAATACGACCAGTAATATCAGGCGTTTTAATCTCTGAGTAGAGGGGCAGCTCATTCCAGTACCCAGAATTTAAAAAACCTGACCGCTAAGGTCATATTTCAAACCTTTCTTAGCAGCACCTATCACAGAAAGCCTTTGCACAGAAGGAAGAGCAAAGCAAGAACACTCCTCTGCTCATCCATCATTATAAGCATCCTGGACTGCCAATTCTCATTGTTTCTGCTGAATTTTGCTTGCTTTGTCTTCACACAGAGGCTCATCTTCTGAAAATTTGGACTACAGACCCTTACGAGCATTTGCTTTGCTTCAGAAGAGACTCTTAGAGCACATGAACGAACTTGACTTGTGTGACCTATGCGCTCCTACCGATAACGTAGCATACAGAGGACACTGACACAATGAAAATCAAATGCTACATTACCTTCTTCAGGAGTCCAAAGAGCACATCTGTATGTATGGTCCTCTCATGGGCTTCATCCAGCATGATAATGGCATACTGGGTTAGATCAGGATCTATCAAGCACTCCCTCAATAACATACCATCTGTCATGTATTTGATAACAGTTTCAGGGCTAGTGCAGTCTTCAAATCGAATGGTGTAGCCAACCTAGAAAGAAGAGTTGCACAGAAACTGAAGCTACAGAATTAAGTTATTAGCACCACCAATTCCCAGTTTGATTATTCTGCAAGCTCATTTTACAGCCTACAAGGGAACAGACGCACGGACACACAAGCAAACTAGCTCCAGTACTGATTTTTCCTACTTTTCCTCATGCTTATTTTGGCATGTTCTTCAGCATAGAAATTCACCTCTTGTCCCAAGCAGCAACCAAATTCCTCTGACACCCTCTTCGCAACAGACATTGCAGCCACTCTGCGAGGCTGAGTACATCCAATCTTTCCTCTTGATGTATACCCCGCCTCAGCCAGGTATTGGGTAATCTGTGTTGTTTTCCCAGATCCTGTCTCTCCAATAACAATCAGAATCTGGTTGTCATGCACAGCCTAGAAAAGGTCATAATGGATACATCTGTCAAAATTTAAAAACAAAAAACAAACAAAACCAAACAAAATCAACATAGTATATCTAGGACTAGACTGAGCACCTACTGCTCTTGCTCCAGCTGACCCAGACCAAAAATCATACCAGTGTTCTTACTGATCAAGTCAGCAAACTGCTTAACCATTTAGCTGACTCATCCCTTGCCGACATAATCCTAGTTTCAATTTTGACTTACATCAATAAATTTCTGGAGCTTTATTAAAATATACAGATATATGTAATCCTTTAAAATAATTATTCCGAACTACAGTTCTGCACTTAAAATTATCAACTGGCTATTCACCTGTCAACAGGCTAAACCAAGAATATTTATTTTAAATTATTGCTCAAAAAAGAATGCCATTTCAAGAGTCTTACTTGTATCAGCTGTTCCTTCAGTCTGAAGATTGGGAGACTCTCTCTCTGTTCAATGATAGAAAGCTGGGTCTTCTTACCATAAGAAGCTTTGTTGCCACCAAACGCATGTTTCTTCCACTCTGGGATATCGTTGGGCATCATCCCAATACCTCGCATGTTTGCAGCTATTTGTCTTCCATCCACTAGAAAAGAAACAATTTCACCACTACATCTAGGTTCACACAGGACAGACCCTGATGATCCTGCTCCTATTGTTCCATCATCCATGCCTTCTATACTTGTTTAAGTATTTTTTAAGTTCCTACATGTATACCTCCACTATTATGTTAATTTCCATGTAAAAAATTGCTTCACCATCCATCGCACCTTTTAGTAATGCATCCTTGATGGATAGCAGGATATACCTGTACATTTCCCTTGCCGTTCCTATTTCCACTTCAGTGGAAAAGTATTTCTTCTTTTCCTTGCTTTTGAAGTGAGGCAGACAAACACAGTATCAAGACATTTCTCCTGGGCTGCTCAACTATCACAAAAAAGGCATAGTTCACACTTAGATGTGTTCAGACATACCATCAGGGAGAGGATCCACCCAGTGCGTGTTGAGTCCCATGGGGATAGAATCCATCTCTGCTTCTCTCTGGGCTTGTTTAAGTTCTCGTCTTTCTTTAGCTAAAGCACTCTGCATCATTGCAGCCTGGGACAAGGAACCATCTGGATTCTGGAAAGCAAGAAAAAAAGATTTCAAGCACTCCCAGTCCTTCAACTTTGATTATCTCTCTGTCATCACTGTCCTTTAGAAGCGTCTTCTAAAGATGCTTTAAAAGATGTTAACTTTTTATCTTTGACTTCCAGGATATTTCCATTAGTCCAGCCTCATGAACTTCCATGGTCACGACTAATATAGAGCATCCCTCCACTGCCCAGTCAGAGGAATTATGGGCACAACCAATGAAAAAATAAGTATTTCTCTACCACCTTCTACTTTCAAAAGGTAAGAAAAAGCAGAAGAGAGAAAGCATGTACTAACACACTTATGTGAAATGGTTGCTGCTGCAGGCTAATGCGCATTTCAGTTCTATTATTTCACTCCACTGTCACCAGTTAAGTAAGAATCCAGCTTTATAAGTAAAGAAAGGATCTTCAGTTCAGTGGTAATGTTTTTCAGGGCTCTCAGTAATGTCCAGGTGGAAAACTGGTTGTTAAATTCCCAAATATTTATTTAATTAAATCAAGTATATTGGTTTTAGTCCTGGAAATCTCTTACCTTTACTATTTTGATGGGACTCATATCCATGCTCTGTTTAGTATGACCTCGAAGGAATGGTGGCTCTTCTTCAACTAACTCAATCTCAAGGTCCTCATCTAAAATCCACAAGGGACAATTTTTATAGAAAAGTTAAACATCTTCTTTCAGGTACATAAAAGTACCTCTTCAAATGGTGCTTCCTGTGTATTCGTGATTATGATGTACTTAAGATAGTTTTAAAAGTGAAAACACCACAAATTAAAAAGAATGCACAGACAGGGCACAGCCAAATATCACTAATAACAAGGCTAGAGCAACCCTAGTTCCAAATGTTTAAGATGACAGCAAATTGTGAGATGCTTCACATCCACTTATATCATCATCATCATCATCTTTTTGAATCAAAACACATCCAGAAACACAAGGAATTTACAACAACAATAAGACTGCTTGGAAATACTACCTTCTTCATCATCAACTTTAGGAAGAATCCCAGTCTCCTCATCAAAGTCAGGAAACTCTTCCTTGGAAAGCACATTAGCTGCAATCATCTGGGAACAGAATGAATACAACATGAATTTGTCCCCATGAACAAACACAACTCACCCCTACGAGTTCTCAGTTCTAATGCTATTGCCAGACTTGTAAAACAGGAACAAAGGAATGGTCCTACATTCTGGCACACCTCTCCCCAGGTCATCCAGTCTCTGAGCAAATAGTCCTTTTGTTATTCTAAATACCATCAGTGTGAGGCAGCTGGCTTATGCATGGCAGGACTGCACTGATAATCAAATACCACCTAAGTGTCACTGTATAAAGATCGTGATCCCCCAGGTCAGAGTGATCTCTGGATGTTACCTGGTCCAACCTCCTGCTCAAAGCAGGGCTAACTTCATAGTTAGAACTAAGCCAGAAGTCCCAAATCGCAAGAAGGCAGCAATTCAGAGGTAAGGAAGAAGTTACACAAACAAACAATCAATGAGCTGTATTCTAGTTCATGAAACTCCCTAGCAATTTTACCGACTGACACCCTATTTCCCTGAATACAAACCACACCTGTTTTATTTCCCATTTCTCTGGGTCTGAAATTCGGGTGAGGCGTTTCCGTTCAAGGCTATCATCCTCCACCTCTGGGGCATTCACCAGGGACAGGTGACTGGGTCTGTCCGGGTTTCTCATAGAGGTTTCTTCATTGGTTTCTCCAACCAGGTTTCTCCGCCGGTTTGGATTCAAGTCTTCCCCAGTGTCTTGATCAACATCCTACATTAGATCGATCAATCAATCAGCTCTACCTATATTGCACTTCTCCTTATCTATTAATACTGGTGCTTTCTCTAACACAAGAGAAAAAGCAGAGTACATTTCTCAGAGAGACTACTGCCGACAACAGCCCATACACAGAAAAGGCTATTTTGCATGGGGTTTTTTTTTCAGCTGGTATTGTGAGGTAAATACACTCCAAGTCCTGGAACACTACTCTGCCTTGGCAATAGCAGTGATTTCATTTAAAATGAGATGCTTCTCTCATACTGAAAAAGGAAGACAAACGTAGCAACAGCTTGAGGTTTGCCTTGTCGCTTAGCTAACATGTCAAGTCAAAAAATTGTTAGGAGCATTACATCAAAAACAAGAACCTACAGAAAATGAGTAAAAAGTAATAGGCCACTTAAATACAGAACAGTAACTCAATTTTTTTAACTCCCACTTGAAGGGTTATGTATTAGTTTTCATCAAAAAGAGCAAATAATAGCAAAAAGAGGCATAAACTTTAAAAAATTTGGCACCACAAACTCTATTATAAGCCCTATAGAATGTCTTCCATACCTTCATGCTCAGGCTGGTTTTGGATCCAGTAAAGGATAACACTTTGACTTTTACTCTTTGTCCTTTGCTCACAACATCAGCAACATTGGCAACCCGTCCTTCTCTTCGAAGCTCCGAGATGTGGACCAAGCCCTCCCAACGCTTCCTGTAGGTGAAATAAACAGAGGGGCATGAGATGTTGTACATTATTACTCCGACAGTCCGTCAGACCATTCAGACTCTGGATTAAAATATTTTGTTGTCCACTGACTGTTCGTGTACGTTCATAAACTGTTTTTTATAAGGAGAACATTCTCTGCCGACAAATTTATTTTTCTGAAACAGACCTTCATTTTGGCATCAAAACTCAGCATACTTTATTGTAGCCTCATAACCTCTTTAAGATACTAGCAGAAAAGAGAACTCAGATGGAATAGTACCAGATTTATTGTGATCATCAGAAGGTACCTTAGTCCTTCCAGCTGCACAAAGCATCCAAATTGCATTATACTTGTGACTTTGCCATTGTAAATGTCCCCAATGGACGGCTCCTCAGGTGGTGGCCGGTCTATGTGCTTGTCTCTCCATCTCTCATTGCTCTTCTCGATGTACTTCTCTCGATCCTTACGGTCCCTACTGGGACTCTGACTTCTGCTCCTTGACCGGTATCTGGATTTTCCCCTGTTCTTATCCCGAGTCCTAGAACGAGACCTAGAGCGAGATCTGTGTCTTCGTTTCCTGTCCCTACTACGACTTCGGCTCTTCCTCTTTTTCTTTGCCCTAACAAACAAACATTACATATTTGCAGTGAAATTCCACATAAGAACAGAGCGAGCAGGCAATACCAACTGCCAATACCCATCCCCCAGAGCAATACTAGAAACCTACCGGTGGTCACTGCTCCTTTGCTTGCCTTGCCTGTCTGCACTAGGCATCAGAGCTTCAAGTTCTTTAAGTGCATCAGCTGCCACTTTCACATCATCTTCATCCAGCATATTCTGCAAGAACAGAGAACCATTCGGTAAGAAGGCTGATAAAAAGTCTGTCACAGAGAATTAATCTACAGAAAGGACAATCACATGCATATCTATTTAGAAGGAATGTAAAATAAAAAAAAGATCAGACAGAATATGCAATATAGGAAAAAAAAGTAAAGCAGCTATCCTCCTATTTTGCCACAATATTGAAACAATTCTGCTTTTACACAGAAGTCAGCTTCATCTCAACACCTCAAATTACTACAGAAATATAAAAGTGCAAGTCCCTCGTAGCATCTGAATATCCAAAATTTTTATCTAGTTCGTAATCCATCATTACTTTGAACATTATGCAAGAAAGGCCAGGCTACAAATTTCATGTCACAAGAGCCTCATCTTCCAGGTATTCTGCAAAACAGTATCAACGTGGCAACTACTGTAACAGCTATTCTTGATAACTATACGCAATACCACCAGCCTTCTACCTCTTTTGTATTTTGTTTCTCATAGTCCACTTTTATCCATGCATTAGCAGGGGACACTCACATTAATGCAAAAAACCCCTTGAAACTAAGACAAACAGGAAAAAAAAAAAAAATAAATTATGTTTTCACATACTCACAAAAGAAATCTGAAATTATGACCTTACCCTGATGTTGGGATTGTCTGGCCTGCAAAGGGCTGGAAACAATTCCTTCAACTTCTCCTTCTCCGATTTGGGTTTGACAACTGTCTCTGATTTTGAGATATAAGACAAAAAACATACAAAAAACCCCAAAACTTAGAAGAGCTAGAACGATTCGCTCTTCATTTTTCTGTAACTGAATATAAACTTTAACTTTCATCTGAATGCAAAGGTTGATATAGATTTTACAGAGATTCTATCCAAAGATTACAATGTTACCTTCCTACCAATAAAATTCTGATTAGTGAATCTGTGAAATACATTAATACTCTAAATAGTGTACTCAGTATGTTTTTAGTGCCTAAACAGCTTTGCTAATCTACCACTAACAACAGAGAGAGTGCCACTGCAACAATAAGATACAAAGTCTTGCCTTACAAGACTAGAATAATAACTACATCAATCTCACCAAACACGGCCAAAAACTACAAAAGGCTAAGAGTTTTGTTTTTCTTTTTACACTGAACCAGTAAGAGAAACAAGATTACGCGTACCTTTGCTTGTAGATGGTTTTGGTGGAGGCCGCATTGTCTGTATGAGACGTAGCAAATTACTAATAAGGGAATCCTGAAAAATTTAATAAAATACTTTAATCTAAGAAATTACTACAACACTGTTTTTCATTGTTAGAAGGCACAAGTAAGGGCTTATTAGCAGGACAAAAAAAGCTCAATTCTGAAGATGCAGGTTCATTTTTAGAGCGTATCACTGGACTTCATGTACATCCTAAAAAGATACAATAACTTGAATCTGAAAATGATTATGATAATTCTATTTAAGTGACTTTTCTACTTGTCATTTTTAATCAGCTATTTAATCCAACTACAGTTATTTCTGAGGAACTCATTAACCCCGCATCTACATAAAAAGACTTACGACAACGTTTGCCTTCGTGAAAAGTTGTTTCTTCCATATTTTATATGCTCAATGAGACAATAAGTAGTTCAAGTCCTCAGAAGGATGCTTCACAAAGACTACAAAAGTTTTAAAAAAAGGAGGGAGTGGGAGGCTTGGCTTGATGAGACAGAAATACTCAAGAGCTAATTAGTGCATAGTTTTCCAATTGAAGAAGCCCAATAATCACTCCTCACACCTCTCCTGAAAACGAAAAGCTCTCTAAAATATACCAAAATAAGAACACTTACAGTGAACTCGGCACCATTCTTTAGAAGAACTGCTTTAAATGCATCAAACGAAGTATTTTTCTCAGCAAGACTTATCACAAACTCGGCTGCGAAGAGGGAGCAGAAAGTAAATAAGAACGATTAATTAAAAAGCAGTATAAGTACTTTATGTTTAGATAAAAGTTGTTCTCCCGGCAACACAGTGACCAGCTAGGTCGGTCTACCTACGGAAAAGCTGCAACGCTGCTCGCAATAGCAGCGGCTTCCTTTCCAAGTCCTTCCGTAGGAGCCCAGCTGAAGCGTTTTCTCACGCTCACGACAAGTTTTTTTGAAGAAAAATCATGGGTTTTTTCCTGAATTCGACAAGCCCCTTCGCAAAACGCGTCCTGGCCGACAGAAACGGCTACAGCAGCCCTTCCCATAGCTGCCGCCAGGCCCGTAACGCGACAGACGCCGGCTGCCGCGCCCCAGCAGCGCCCCGGGACGCGCTCGCCACGGAGATTCCCCAAAGGCCGCGCGGCCCGCGGGCGTCTGCCCAACTCCCGGGCCGGAGCCCGCCTCACTCACCCAGGTCCTTGTCGTTGATGCCCAGGTGGTTGTCCAACTCGGTGCAGACCTTGGAGACTAGCGACAGGTATTCGAGCTTCGCGAGCTCCTCCACAGCCGCCGGGTCCGCCATGATTCCGCCCCCCTCCCACGCACATCCCACACCACTTCCGCATCCGGGGCGCGACGGAAGTGGTGAAGCGACGGCGCACGGATCGCGCTGGCACTGATCATAGAGAGGGCGGACGGTACTAGAACGACTCGCGCCTGGGGCCAGTCTATGACACCAGCTTTGTGATTTGTGGGGGACGAGGAAGGCGGGGGGTGCGCGGGGGGGAAGAGGCGGCGCGGTCGCCGCCGGGGCCGGGGCCGGGGCCGTGCCCGCTCGGCTCCCTTCGCGGAGGGGTCGCACCTGGGCCACCTTCAGCGAAGAGCCCATCGCAAGAAAACAGGCAGGGCAGCCGGGGACGGTCGCAAGGATGTGGGCAAGGAGAGCGGGCCGCAGCTATGGAGGCTTTCCAGCTCGTAGGTAGAGTGAACTACTCTTTTTTTCCACTGGGATGCTTGCATCCACATATGCAAGGGCATAGCTGGCCACAGCTGTCTGATTCAGCCTCAAGTACATTTCAGGGAATGGCTGTTCCCTGGTCTTAGCTCCGCATCTTTCTTAAAGCCTTCTCCCCATAAAGTCTCCCATCTCCCTTCATGCCCACGTACCTGCTGATGAACAAGTTGCTGTGTCACTGGAGCTGTACAGCAAGGCTGAAGACTTGCTGTACAAAGACAAGTCATCCATCTCTGGTTGCACAAGGCCCTTTATTTGTGAACAGATGATAACGGTACAGGTAGATAACAGCACTATAGAAGCACAGCTGGAAACTCAACAGCAGGGGAGGGAAGTGCGTAGCAGAATCAACAATATGGCAAATAAAAAGCACTGTAGAGATGTGACGAGCAGGGAGGATTTCAGAATGGGACATGGAGCTTCTTCATCCCTGCTTCAGGGAGAAAGCTGACTAGTTACCATTTCAGTGTGATCTTAATGGATGGTACAGTGAGGAGCAACACTCCGCAACAGCTCTGTAAGAGGTGCTAGTTTAGGAAGCATATTTTGAAGACAGGATCAGAGACTTTCTTCAACTTCAATAGTCTTCAACTATTCTGACGCTTTGGTTCTATCCTTCAGTGGGACAGATGCAGGAAAATGCTGAACTGCTGAGTAAAAATTTTAGTCCAGGAACTCCCAGGCTCCTGTTTTACCATCTAGAATGCATCAGGCAGCATCTAAACTAGAACCTAAGGAATAACATTTAACCCCTTCATCATTTGGGGGATACAACTGCCAGCCCTGGGAGGAGAGAAGGCTGCCAGGGCTGTTCCTCCTGTAAAGTATGTTGGGTAGTTTTACAGCTTTAGACAAAAAAACCCAAAACACCACACCCCCACACCAGCTGTTTCCTGATATTTGTGCAAACTAAGCTTTTCCAGTCAGATATGAACTCTTTCATGCTTGTTCAAGTTGAAAGCATTAAATGCCAAAGCATTCAAGAAAACAATACCACAAACAGCACGTGCTGGCCACCAACCACCACTGGCAGCAAAGCAGCAATCTTTTTTGTTCATGATACAAAATGCATTTTCTTCTCACTGAAATGGATGCCCTTAAGGAATGGCTAGTGGATGAGCTTGTTTTAAAAATATATATATATAAATGCATATTCTCACCCGCTATACTGGACAGCTTAAAACAGCAGTCACCCAAGAGTCACCCTCACAAGGTGTTTTGACATGACATGCAGTAGTTTTTCTTAAGACTCAGAGAGAGAGACATCAGTCCTGTTTCTTGCTCTTGTTGTGCAGGTTGTGCAAGTGTCATTAGATTCTGGTGATGCAGATGCAATCCAGCCAAAAAGTCTCATCATAGTCCTTTTCCAAGTTATGAAATACTTAAAATTCAGGACAGAAGTGCAAAATTATGCAAGGAGGAAACAACCAGAGTTAGTCTGACTAATAGGGCACTGCCTCCAAAGTAGCAGTGAAACATAGTGTGGCCCACTCCTATCAGCCACACAGAGACACCCCACGCACTGGTCAATCTGCTGAAGCATCAGCCATGATAAGGCACTGAAAAAAGAAAGCTGCAATCTGAGGGCAGTAGAGTCCACATTCATAAGGCCAAGTATGTTACCAACTTTGCATGAGAGATGGAAGTCTTTCCTTATCCAGGAAACACCGAGCCTCCTGTTTAAGGCATAGATAGAGAAGAACCCCCAGAAGTTTGTCTCCCTATGACTTGCCTTTGTGGTGGAATATGCTGCACGCAAAAGCTCTGCCAATCTGGCTCTGTCATGGTGGGCAGTGGTACAATGGGTGAGGTAGCGTGGCATTCCCCCGGCAGTCCACATACTGGTAGTCTTCAAAAGCCAGTTCCTCTGAATGACATAGGTATGTGCAGGTCAGGGTACCCCTGCAAGGCAAAAGCAGACCAAAACTGCACTTGTGATTGTCCCAGATGAGACTTCTCATAATGTAAAGGTCCCATGGTGAGCTCCCACTGCCATCCTGTTTTGTCCCTATTACATAGCCCCAGAACACAACAGTCAGGATACCCTCGGCTCAGTTTCACGTGTTGGAAAGGGAAAGCATCTTTCAGACTGCATTAAAGAAAGCCTTTACAAGATCACTACCGTTACAACAAATGCTTTGGCCATTCTAGAAGCCCATTAAGACTTCCTACCCCAGCATAACACTCCTGTGCCATTTCACCATTTACCTGTTCCCAAAGTGCTAGTGCAAGTCACAGTGGATGGCTGTTTACGGAGTTAGCTAGACAAAAGCATGTATCTTTCAATCACTATCTTTTTGTGCCACCTCAAGAGCTGTTTACATCAAGTAGTTTCTCCTAACACTACGCAATCCATCAGTGGGTAATATCGGCAGGAAGAGATGTGATGCAGAAAAGTGTAGAGGTGACTGGAATCATCTTCAGCTTCTGGCTAATGGAGAGCTTGCAAGTAGAGAGCAAAGGCCCTGTCAGCCCATAGCATCAGCTAAGAAGGACAAAGTTGCCTTAGCAGCCAGAGCCATTCTCCATGTTGTCCAAAATGCACCATTTTTACCATGCTTCGAGTAGCATGGGGCTTCTCTGCATACTTTACCTGTTTAAACTTCACATCACTCAGCACTGATTACAGTTAAAACCTGCATTAAGACCCATAAAACAAGACACTTGACAATACAGCCCTTCAAATTGCAACAGAAGACCAAGATTTAAACCCCTATGTTTCAGGAGATCGCCAGTGACATTTCTTTAGTGACTTGGGAGAATTCCAGCCTGGCGTGCCTCCAAGAGATTGACATACTTTCTCCAATCAAACGCTTTTCCTAATATTCACAGTCCATTTCCAGATACAGCAGGTGAAGCCCTGGCTTTAGATTAGCACAAAAGACTATGATGCAAAAGCAGTTCCTCTTTCCTGAAGAAATCATGGACTCAGTGACAACAGTCTGCAGATGGTGAACCTAGAGGTCCACCTTCCAAGAGTGGGCTCACAGCCTGGAGTCTGTCAACACAGATGTGCAGGGAGATCCTTCTAGTGGACATGGGCTACACAAGGAGACAATTTCTGCTGCAGAGTTTTCCAAAGTGGCTTAAACTCAGCTAACGAAGACCAGCCTTCTTTCATGGCTGCACGGAGGCATTCTAGCACTGCTATACCTCCTAAGAGCTTCCCTGTCTCACATACCGGGTTTAGCTCTAACTCAGACCAGAACAGTAGCAACCTGTCCCAGCAGCAGCTGTATTGTAAAACTGCAGTTGCTCTCAGCAGCTGCTGTCAGAACACTTGGAGGCAATCATCCACGCATCCGCACAGAGTCCAGGCTGAACGAGTCTGCCCCTAGCACCACAAGGCAGGCAGGCATAATCGAACCAGTCAGTATTTCTAGCTCTGGACCAAAGAATTACTTTCCAACAGCTACAATCAGTATTCCAGAAGGAAGTCTGCCAGGCCAGCTTGCCTTAAGCAACAGTGACAGCTTGAGCTGTCAGTAAGCCTGAATCCAGGGCAGCAATGGCTTTGGAGAATTATCTCCTCCTCGCACCTCAGCACACCTATCTGGGTAACAGCACATTCACACTGTAGGCAGTCCTGGTCTTTAATAACAGTGACTGCAGACCTTCTTGAAAGGAGCTGAGCAACAATGTAGGTGACGTGGATGTTAGTTGTAGCTCTGAACCACGCATCACTTACTGTATATGCAGCAGAACATTGTGAACTCTGACTTTTGTCCAGGTGCAAATGTTACTACAAGAGAAAAGAGAGAGTTAATGTCACAGGAGCTGCCTGCATCATGTGTCTCCCGTCCTCAATTATTCCATTGCTTCTCCAAAAAGGTCCGTCTTTGCAATATTCTGACAACAGCTATGCAGGCAAAGTTCTTCAAGCACAGCAATATCTACGCCAGTAAAACATGTTTTTGCTGGTGTAACTCCGTAACTGTGGATCTAGTAAGCATGGGCCTCATAAATATGCAATGCACCACCCTGTCTGCACAGCAGCTTTGGTTGCTATGAACTTCACATAGTTCGCTGGTCATTTGCGGAGAAATGCAGTTCATACAAGGTACCTTTAGCTCCACAAATGGAGCATTTAAAGTTGACAACCCAGACATCAAATTGATATCATCACTCACTAATCAGAATGTATGGAAAACGACATCGTTGAGCCAACCCTAAGCAGAGAACACCAATAAATAGAAAAGGAAATGAGTTTAAGATGGATGTGCCAGACTTATAACCAGATCAGCTCCACACATTAAACTGAAAAGGACACACTCACACTTTGCCCTACAGACAGGACCAGCACAAGAAATCTAGTCATGAAAAGCCTATAAGTGTCAACGTTACTTACTAACCAAGGGAAGAAATCTTCAAGAATTACTCACTAGGTGTTGTCGTCCAATATCCTACTGGCCACCGTATAATAGATCTGCAAATGTGAACAGAAGAGAAAGCAGGAAGTACACAAGAACTACTGTTATGTTTGTATACAATTCAGAGAGCTGAAGTAGGGAGAACTGGATTCTCCTTAGGTGTCTGAACCTGAACTTCAAGATCTAGCCTAACAATTGTTTTTAACAGTAGGCAAGAAAATAGAATCAGAAATTAGATCTAAAAAGGCCTTAAAAAAAGGTCATCTAGGCCACACACCTGACCTTTATACCAAGAACGGATCAGCTGTGCTCAAACTGTTCCCACCAGGGTTTTGTCTAACCTGTTTTTAAGCTTGCCATCATTTGAAGGCAAGCGCACAACCCAGCCCACTACACAAAGAGCAGACAGATGTTCCTTGCCCAGGAATGTATTAGCTTCAAACTCAGCAACACGTAAATTCTTACAACACCCCTTCCCGAAGTGGGATGTGGGAAGCTGCATGTGGGAAGGCTTTGAGTGTTTGGCAGGCAGATGACAAAGGAGCGGATCAAGCATACAATAAGCACCTCCCTGTCCAGGACATCCAGATTAGTTTAGGAGAAAATGCAAGAAACAGCAGAGCTCACCTGGCCGCTCTGCAAAGGGCTCATATTCAGCTGGGTTTTCACGGTGGTCTTCCCTACTACTAGGGACTGGTGCAAAACCTCTACGTCTAGCTGCACAACAGCGACCAGGTAGAAGTTGTTATTAGTTATGTTCAGCACGTTCTAGGGAGAGAAACAACAACAACAACAACAACACCCAGAACACAAGTCACCTTGCAGCAGGGCCATAATGTTACTGTTGCAAAGCTACTTTAAATATATCCCTGCTATGACCTTACAGCAACACTGGGCCACACTGTCCCTTTCAAATCCTCAGACGTACACCCAGCCTGGCCACAAAGACGTGTACGCTGCAGTGTCTCCCATGACAGTCAAAGGGGGACAACCAAGCAGCTCAAGGATGCAAAAGAAAAAGGATTCCCAGAATTAATCACAGTGCTTCTTCTACACAGCTCCTTTGGCCACTTTGTGTGACTTGCTCACTCGCAGCCAGGCCAGCCACACCTCTGATGCTGTAACGCACTCTGAACATTGATTCCAAGCAGCCAGAGACTGGACTGAGATGGTGGGAACGCCAAGACTAACTTCAGACAGTGATCAGTTAGCCTACACGTGGAGTGGCACAGCAGATAAGCACAGAGCCCTTCAGATCCACTCTCTGACTGTGAGCTGAGCACTTACCGTCATGTTGAGGTATATACTGGTGGTGGTGGCATTAAAGCCAATGGAGGAGGCATTCAGCCCTGCAGGCAGCACAGTAATGGAGCGAGGAAACAGGAAGAAAATACTGAGAGATGTTGTCAGCAGGCAGATTGTCACAGCAAGACATACATAGAGTTTCCTGCAAAACAGCACCAGGGCCACAATCATTCTCTTGGTTTGTCAGCTGCAAGCACCTGCAGTTCTGCTCCAGCTCAAAGGGAGGAGACGATAAAAGCTTGGGTGCCAGAAAACTGGGACGGGTTTGTGCAAAACTATTTGCCAGCCACCAAATCACAGCAGAAGCAGGGTTGAGTCCTGCACGCTGACATGGTGCATTACAGTACAAATTGCTGGAGATGCCCAACAACTGCACACAGAAGACTGCCCACCATCTGCTATTGCTGAAGAGACACAGCAAACACCAAACTTACTGCAAGACAGAGCACAAAGAGCAAAACACCCAAAGGACTAAGGCTTTCCTTCATACACAGAAGCAGCATTCAAAAGGTGAGAAAAGGGGAAAATTTAACAGGACTTACGTTCGTCTAGGCTTCAGCCTCTGGTCACCATATGGAATCAGAGCCACCAGCTGCTTCTCTTGCTCTGAAAGAGGTGGCAGCAGATCAGAGACCACGCTAAGCACACAAGTAAATAAAGCAAATTGCATTGCAGGACATTGCATTGCAGGACATTCCACAGCAGCCTAGTGCCCATCTGCACTCACTTCACAGGTGATGCTGTCCAATTAGAAGGCAAGTGTGATGCAACTAACATTTCAGTTTGAGCATTCCCATCTCTGGGCAGAAACAACTCCCCAGGGGCTCCAGGGTGGGCTTTGAGTAATCACCTAGAAACAGCACTACTTGCCTTCCGACCCCATCCTCCCCCAATAGAGACAGCCCACAGAGGTCACAAGTGAGCTAGAGGTACCAAGACAGGACATTCCTAGACCGGATACAATCAAGACCAACTGGTTCAACCAAGGTCTTTAGGCAAAGAGACACATACCAACCTCAGAAGGCCCAAGAAGCACTGACACAGTACACAGAAGAATCACCTACCCCCAGGGATCCTTCCTGTTCCCTGACATGTTGGACAGTTGACATAGCTTCGACGTGCAGTGCCCACGCAGGCTGTAGCAGAGTCATTGATACTAGCATAATTGGTGATTTCATCTTCAGCATCCAGTTGCCTGGGTAAGATCAGTTTGCCTTCACTCTCCTTTTGGCCAGGTGTTTTCCAGAACAGTGAAAGTTTTCCACCCATGGTTGAAAGAATCCTCACTAGGTGTCCAACACAAAAACGCATTGAGAAAACTGTCTCTCTGAACCAACCTCCAAGAGCATCACCATTAGCATTTGTAGTAGATCACAAGTATCCTAACATTTAGCAAGTTTCCTAAAGCACAGCTCTGAAGTTGCTTTAAATGCTGAGTTACTGCAAGTAACTCACTCTTTTAAACATTCAATCTTCTAGACACCCTGGTTGCAGGAAAAGTGTCTGAGAATGCCACCCTATAGAACAGCATACCAGATTCTTCTTTATCTCGTAGTATTTGGTAAGAGGAGGGAATGCTGACTCAAAGCTCCTGAAGGTTTCAAGATGACAACATAGCGCAGAAGAACTGCCGAGTTCTTGACTGGTCATTATTCACCCACATCCAACAGGGAACTCACCTGAACATCAAGGCCTTGGCATTCCCAATCAAGCACAGCGTTACTAACAGTAACAGCAGCCTGACTAAAATGAAATAGCGTGCAAACAGAATCTAA
The DNA here is from genome assembly GCF_018139145.2 of Gymnogyps californianus. Taxonomy (NCBI): domain Eukaryota; kingdom Metazoa; phylum Chordata; class Aves; order Accipitriformes; family Cathartidae; genus Gymnogyps; species Gymnogyps californianus. Next base: position 7,621,040 of record NC_059498.1, on the reverse strand, counting down.
AAGTAGATGAAAGAATCTAGTCTATTTTTAGAAGTTAAAAATACAGTTGAACTCGTTTTCCCAGGCTTCTGACAATCAAAAACTTTTACCTCAGCTCCTAGTAATCCTCCCAAAAGTATTAACAATACCAAGCTGAGGAAAAGCAACTGTATTTTCATCACAAAGACATCAGTTCAATGCAGTTTCCTACCTGTGCCAGCCTTCCCTCTAGGCAGTCTTGTTTCAGCAACTCAGATACAGGTAGGATGTTTAGCTTTGATAAACAGTAGCTTCTACATTTGCCCAGATGATCCGGAGGCTTTGCATGAATAACCCCTCAGGGCTCTATTATAAAACATACTGGGGATGAAAATCACCATCTGGCAGTGGAGAAACACCATGACAGAGTTGCCAAGCATAGGGCTCATTCCACAGCCAGCAAACCTGGGCCACGATGTCAGGACATGGGCTGATTCCAGGGGCAGCTGCTGTTTTCCTTGCTGACAAAGGAAGAACCAGGATCTCATTTAACTAGCAGAGGTGGACACGGCTGCAGCACTGCTCATTCAGCCCTGGAGGCCACAGAGGGACCATTCAGCAGCCCAGTACCCCAGACTCTGAAATTCTGCAAGACACTGCTCGGAGGCTCAAGGTAATTCAGTGTTCCCCACCCTCTTGCAGCATGCAGAGGGGAAGGGAAGGACAAAGATGCCTGCAGGATCTGGGCTTTTCTAAAGCAGGAAGGGCCTCATCATATTGTACCGTAAGTCCCCATCTCTGCAGTCTCTTGAGGGCGCCAGGCAGTGAAGCTGCAGCTTTACCTGCGCTCTCAGTTAATGTTTACTAGCTTTTCAGAAACAAGCAGCGAGGAGGAGTGGCAGCCTTTTCACAGAACTGGGACAACCAACCACGAAAGCTGGGGAAGTCATGAGCGGGTATCAGAGAGACCTAGCGAAAGGCGCAGTGTGCGCAGAACTTTAACCCCTTCACGTACTCAGGCAGTCTTTCAGGGTCACCATAATCCCTACCGCCCCCCGCCTCACGCGCCAGCACCGCTGGGGAGAGTCCCGAGGTCTGCAAGAGGGAGCAGAAGGCAGAGGCAGCAACTAACGCGAGCTTCGAGGAGCACCGCCGGCGCAAGGCGCACCGCCGGCTCCCGCAGGCCCGGCTCGACCCCGCCGGTCGCGGCGTGCTTCTCCGGGCCCCGCCCCTCGCGCCCCCGCCCGCCCCGCAGCCGCCCCGGTCGGGCGCTGCCGGGCGCCGCCGCCCGCCCCTGCTTACCGGGCGCCCACCGCGGGCGGCAGCCGAGGCCAGCGAAGCGGAACCGAAAGCGCCGCGGGGCGGCACCGCTGCGGCCCGGGGCACGTGCTCCCCGCGGGGGCGGGGGCGGCCCTGGCGTCGCCGCCGGAAGGCCGCGGCCCGGGCCGCCCACGGCCGCCGCCGGGCGCTCCTGCCGGGGCTGCCGCGCCGCCCGCACAGAGCCCGAGGGACAGCCGGAGGGATAAAGAGCTTTATTGTGGGGACGGAGGAAGAGGCGGTCCTCCCCGCTCATCACAGCTGACTTTAAAGTGCTCACCCTAGATCAGATACAGAGGTCATATCTGCGCTATAGAATATATTATAAATTATACCATGCATCCATTAACAAAATATACAAAGCCAACAGAAATAGACCTATCTTAAGCCTGAGCATACATCATCTAAACCCTAGTAAAAGGTAACCTAAAGAAAACAGCATTTCACACTTCACATTTCAATCTGCAATGAAGTGTTCCTCCTCAAACGTTTTAGTGTCTTGTTAATTTATAGAACACATTAACATTCTAAGTATGAAGGTACACACAGAAAGAACATGCGTCCTGCTGGGCATTCCAGATCAAAGCAGATAACCACACTACACCTAAAAATTTCACCAGCTACTGCACTTCATCCATGTCCTTTCCTCCTCCTCATTCTAGAGTAGGCATAAGCCAAAAGGTACTCAAAACAGGATGCGTAAGTTCAGGTGGGAAAAAACAGTGGTTTCAAGTCGCAGAAGGATCTTTGTCTGGTCCACAGCAGACAGCTGTACTGGTGTACAGAGAGATGGAAAACACTGCAAAATAGTTCTACTGTATTTGAAAATAAACATTTAAGAGCATATCTTCCACAATCTATAAAAATAGGTTTAAAACAAAAATGGTATGATACATTTTTCTTCTTCAGTTATTTTAATGGTATCTTATCTCTAAGGGTATTATGTCTTTTAAAAAGTTACTACTACTGATCACCTGGTCAGCCACAATACTGATACTGCTTCAGCTCCATTGTGACAAAACAGGAACACCTTAGTTTGAAGCAGCAGTAATATCAAATATTTTAGGATGAAAGGTCTCTTACTGCAGCAAGGAAAAAAGTTTGCTTGAAAGTAAGAACGTAGCTAACACTGCTGTCACCTTCAGAGGGACTGGACTCTGAAAAGTTATCTATGGATACACCACTGCATAGCAGTGTATGTTGCTCATTTCTCGTGATTCTTCAGAATCAAATCTCTCTCAGCACATGTAGAAGGGAATTCTTAGATTTCCAAATTAAATATGGGCATCTAAAGCAAAATCCCATGAAAAAAATGAATCCTACAGATGTGCCTATGGAAACACAGGAGCAGCTAGAACCATCACAGGAGACAGTACACTTAAAGCTGCTTAAGTTAATGCATTTTTCAAACTATAATGTAAGTCACACAATCCCTACCTCAAGCACTCTTCCCATTCCTAAACATTACCAGAATTTGTACTCCAATTCAAGTCTGGGTTTCTACACATTCTTCAATTCTTCTATGTGGTATTAACAGAATAAGAGGTTTGCACTATACTGAAAAAAGACAGTGGTCAAGTTTTTAACATTTTCACAAAAAGCCTGTAAAGATCCTTAGAAAGGCATTTCCTACCCTTACACTCATTTTTAACAAAATATTTTATGTAGGCTATATTTTCCTGTTAGAGATATGTTTTGCACTACCATTACTAGAGCTGGTTCAATTGCTGCTGGTAAATTCACTCTCCTGCTTCACTCTGCTACAAGAAACAATGACTTTCCTGGTATTCATCAGTTTAACAGTTGTTACACTTTCAGACTTTTAAAAGTTGTTTGATGGTTCAAGATGGCTTTCATGTATGAGCAACCTTTTTCTTCTAAGAATCATTTGTAAGGTTTAAGTCTGTTACACTACTATCATGCATTGGACAAATCAATTACTAAATCATACCAGAAGAAACAACTTGCTAGTTGTGGGCATCTCTTGTAAATTAGGCAAGCCTACATTTTACAGCAGCATTTTACATTGGTTCCTATTCCAAAGCTTGTTAAAAGTCAACAAAACAAGTCTCCAGCTGCCTAAAAAAAAAAAAATAAAAATCTTACACACAATAAAAGGGAAGTTCTCATCTGGGTGGAAGTTTAAGTAATTCTACAGGATTCCCTGATAAAAGGATTCAGTATGAAATTAGAGACTTAAAGACTCATTTAACTATGAGGTCCAAATAACAGTTGAAATTCTGGTCTCCAATTCATAAGATGCTGTGACAAGCACTGTTTGACATTTCCATGAGAAAAGAGTCAAAAGCTCAAAGAAAAGCCAAAGTTTTAGTCACACCTCCAAACAGAAAGCAGCTGAGGAGCGGCCTGCTACTGTTGCAGTGTTTAATGAGAGTTTACGCAAAGACGAGGATTCCTCCCTCCACGAGGAAGGTTCAGCATCTGCTGCTGTACCAGTCACTGTTACTGATCTGAAGCAATTCAGTTACCACTTGAACCATATTATTGTTGTGTTTCTTCAGCAGTCGCAGGTTTAACTGCCTGTCACAGAATCCCATCTCACACAGACTAGATAGAAGAGTAGCAGTGTGCTCTTCTGTAGCTGCAGGCTGCTGAAAACAAAAGATAGTAAGATAAGCTATAAAAAGATGATTTATTTTTGCTATTTGAAGCAGTATCCTGCATTATACTGGAACATAATTAAGGCACAGGGGCCCTTTTGTCCACAATTAAGCTGTTTATATTCACTTTCACTGTTCACTTACAAAGGTGAATTACTACTGTCACATGACTAAGAGACACGCTTCTATCCCCATTATATGGATTTCCCTATCTGCTGGTGCAGTAGCATACTTCAAAGGGATGCCATCAAGCCTAACATTTTACTGTTGCATGAAGTCCTGTATAGGATATTGATACAGTTATAAAACATACACCTATAATTTTAAGGTTGGCATTCTATGAAACTCACATAGCACACAGGAAAGACATTTACCTGTTCTATAATGGGTGGTCCAGCAAATAATGCTTTGTAGGCAGAAGCAGCAACTGACAAAGCTCCTTTAACTAGTTCTCCTGCAATGCTGCTTCCTTGAGGGTATCTGCAGAGAAGTCAGGTATTACTTTATGGTCAGTAAAGCCAAGTGTTTGTTTCATGTGAAACGCAAGTGTCTCCCTGTTGATGTGCCAACTGAGATTTAATTCTTGTTGGAGAGGACAACCTATGACCCAAAGGAATCATTGTTGTTCGGGAACTGAGCTATGCAGGAAGCTCATTCTTTCTTTCTTGATACCTTCTATTAAATTGTGGTTTTCTGCTAAAGTACATTAGTTTGCTTTCCATAACATGACCTTTTGTAAAGAATTAAGTATTCTCATCCAGAAGAGTACATCTATACATGAAAGCTGTGCACTGTGACACATCCATTCAGGCCAGCGTAACTTCCGTTTGTTTTCCATCAATTCTTAAGTCACTTAATATTCAGCTCAATGTTTTGTCTTATTCCTCCAGTCTCAGTATCTTAAGATGCTTAACTTTGTAGCTAACTTATAAAATCCCTATTTTAAGAATCCTGAGATTTTCCAGGGGAAAAAAAAAAAAAAAAAAAAATCACAGATTTTAGAAGCTTGAGCTCTTCATACACTTTTGCTTGCCAATTCTGCATCCTTCACATTTGTGTCTAAGTAGAAACCAAGATCTTATGAAAACACAGCATTATATAATTCAGCATATGTTTCCTTTAAGGAGAGAGGCCTTTCTCCAAAATATGGACTACATGAAATCTGTAAGCCAGTGCTTTTTCCTAGGTGCCTAATTTAGCAGTTCTCAGTTTAAAACAGTATTTGTGAAGTCACAGCTTCAGCTTCATTACCTTGGGTATTCTGAGCACTTCTGCTTACTAGTTAGAAATCCAGAAGATCCTGGTCCATGACTGTCTTCGCCACTGGGTTCTACAAGAGGAAGAAAAAAATATCATATCAACGTGTCCAGTTAATGAGAAGCTGAAGAGATGTCACATGTACATAAAGGAGGGGGATTCAGTCTAAAGTTAATACTTTCAAGTTTATTTATCCAGACACAAACTAGCTATACAGGATTCTCACTGCAGTCAAAACACTCAAAAGAATTTCAGAGTCAGTTGGCTGATTAGTCAGTGGGTGTTTACTTTAACAGGAGATGAACGGCTGTCTAAGCTCCCAGTGACTGTAACAACAACTTAAATACATAGCTCATTAATTTCAGAGCGATGTAATTTTCCAGATGTCTACAAATACTTCTGAGTACCCTCCTACCATTTCTAATGAATAGATGCTCTTAACTGATCTATAAAGCTAATTATTTCTTTATTCAAATCTTCTATATCGTAAAATTTCAACACCCAGAGGAAAAAAACCAATCGTTACTTGGTAGATTTCTGCTCTCCTCAAGAATAACAAGACATCAAATCCAATACTAGGCATAAGGAATAGGCAATAACAATAGGATGCACCCTTCATTAAGTACTCTCAATACCTTCTCTTATTTGATTATGAAGAGTGGAAGAGAGATTCTCTGAAGCTGGTATGTTTGGTTCTTGGAAGATATGATTCTGAAGAGATGCAAGATTCCTGAGAACGTAAGGCAAAAAAATTACTTTTACTACTTTCATTCCACATGTACACATGTAGGTAAGTCAAGATCAACAGACAAAAGAAAAAGCTTCACATGCTCCCTTCTTTCCCTCTCTTGCACTCACCTAATGAATGAGTACAGGCTTTATAAAAAGTTGCAGGATTTAGGACATTCACTCCAGTATGTGACAAAACTTGCGTTGCAACAATTTCTGTTTGGACACTGAACTTAAGCACAATACCCTGCAGACTCTACAGCAACACTAACATAATCATTTTGTTCTTGTCCAAGAAGCATACCTTTGCATTCGGGGTAAGGTGTCCACAATCTCTGGGGTTAGTGGTACTACAGCCAGTGTTTGTGAAGTTGTCAAAATATCACTGACACTGTGGATCTGTGGCTGGCTTCCCCCTTCTGGATTCTCTGCTCCTGTTTCAGGTTCTCCTGTCTTTTCCAAACTGGGCTGAGAAAGAGCTGAACTATACATAGACTCCCCTAAAGGACGGCTAGTGTCAAAGCACTCAGGGAGAATAATGATATAATCCTCTGAGGAAGCAGAGGAGCCTTGACTTTGAACATCATCTCTATCATCATCTTCCTCTTCATCAGAATTGCCAGTATCACTACAGGGGCTCGCTCTCTCATCAGCCAGTGGAAGGTCCCCTAACAGGGAAAAAAAAAGTACTAACAATTGTCCATTTTGTACGGATAACAGCAAAGGCAGTATTGTCCCAGATACGAGAGGCAAGTATTCAGAAGCAACTGCAAACCTTCGCTGCTGATATTAATGGTATAATTTTCTTTGTCTATTGGGGGGGGAAGGGTGGGGGGTAGTGTGAAAGAGTAATAGATCTTACTGTTAAGCCTATGCAGATATGTTGCTGATATATATATGCTGCTTATAACAAAAACAGGAATAAGCGCTACACTGAGAACTTAAACAGTAGTTTTCAGCTCCTAAATCACATGCATCAAAAACAGTTCAAAGCACTGACTTCAAGCTACATGTACAAAATACAGAAGCACCAGCCACGCTTAACATATGAGCACTTATTTGAACACCCAATTGGAAGCTTTATGTCTCAATTTCACTTTTTAAAGCAGCTGTTAAACTAGCTGTTTGTTCAGAGTACTGACACCAATTTTCTGACATAATAATGATTCTCTTGATCTAATGAGGATCAATTTCCTAGAACAGTGTCAGATCTTTTTACACCTGATTTTTTTTGTAGCCCGTATTACAGCTTTATCTTAAGCTCAAACCTATTTTACTTACCACAGTCATTTCCTGTCATTGCCTCTGACTGATGAATCTTTGCTTCCTTTTTGGAAGTGGAATTAGTTTTTATCCTAGGAGATTCTTCATTTATCATATTGCAACTGAAGGTGTCTTGCAATGTTTGTAAAGAGTCTAATAAAACAATCAGGAAAAACAATTAAAGCAGTATCGCCACCTGCAGTGCAGGGTAACTTGAGGCCAATGTGTGACCGCAAAAAAGTAAAGCCACAGAAGCCAGCTAAAGACAGTACTTACTCTGGAGGATCTTCTTTTTTTGTGGAGGCTTATGGTCGGGCGCAGCATCCAGGGTTAGAGAGCGAATTACAGTTTCACAGACAAACTGAGTCCCACTCATATCTTCCTCCCCTTCCTCCTGACTCAATGGATGTTCAGCTTTCACTTTCACTATGCAAGTATCTGCAGGAAAGCAGGCTTCCGCCATTCCTTTGAAAGAGAAACATAAGATTATTTTAACACCACCACAAGGAAATGTAAGAATTTTTTAGGCTAGCCAAGGCTAATATTGACTCTATGTGTTAACTCTTTTTAAAAATTGAAAGATTTTGGAATTCAGTTCAAGTTGAATGCAAAAAGTGATTGAGAAGTATGGGGGCCACACCTGGAGTGTTTGAGTATAATCTAGTCTATAAAGGGTAAATTGTTAATTCTCCCAACAATTCTAGTGGTTGGACAAATCAAGAGAAGCATTTGTATTTCTGAATTCTACATATATTATGCTCCAGACATACATATGTTATGCATCAGACTACAGGTTTGAGCCAAACAACTGTTTGCTTTTCCACAGAAGGGAAAGATAGGAGTTAGAATTCTTTTTAGACATCAAGTCTGCTGACTGCACAGAAATGACAATATCCTCCTCCCCTCACCCCCAAGCTCCCCACAACTACTGCTTACCAGACACTGGTTTAAATCCACTCCCCTCATTCTCCTCCTCTATCTGACCTAAACCAGGTTTCTCCAGCAAGGGGCTATCGTGTGGCAGAGGGGACATGCATGGAGTCATGTCTGAAAAACAAAGGTAGCAAAGATAATTGGCACTAAGAGAGTAGGAACCTCTTCAAGCTTTTTAACCTTTTAAGAAGTTATCCTTTTTTAAGAGATATTCTTCCAAGACTGAAGAAACCCAGTTATCTTACAAGATAATTTGGTGAAATAAACAACTAGCTCTGCATTACACTAGCACTGGTTGAGCAAAGAAAACGGCAGCCACCTTCAATGTCTGGAATCTTACGGTCTCGGGGATGTGAAGCTGAAAAGAAGCCAAGACTGAAAAATACAAAAGGATAGCTGTCTGTGCTAGAGACAGCACAGAATATGAGAACCTTACCAACAGGAGTATTGTGTGGCACTCGCTCCAATTCCTGCACAATATTAATGTCCAACAGCTCAAAGGACAGCAAATCCTACAGAAAGAAACACCACAGAGTTTTCATCAGCAAACTCTGAAATGGAATCCTATGCTGCACTTCCAGCATCAGATCCCATGAACTTACAAATAACTCTACTCTACTTTGTTAGTTAGTCGGCATGATCTCAGACAGAGGGCAGTTTTCCCATGACATGCATTCACATCATAGAATATGGTACACAAATTAGGGCAGCAAGAGGCTAAGTACTCCCTTGTTAGGGGCCAGAGAAAGACCCAACTCTGTGACTCTTTTTTGAGAATCTTAGTCCGTCTTGCACATACCTTCCACATAGTGACAGTCCCCGATACCAATTCAAGAAAACAGTTCTGCTACATAAAATGCAATACACTCTTCCTGAAAATACAGTGGCTATTTTAGAGCTCAGAAGCTTTTTATTCTTATGGATGTCTATGTACCTAGATATCAAACCCAGGGTGGTTTCTCTCTACCTGAATGTTAGCACTTTACCTGTGCAGTGAGGAGATCAACAGATGGGATATAAAATTCTCTCTCACTTGGCAGATTTTTGATCTTTAAAGGAATAGTTGGCAGAGGTATTTCAGCCTGCTCCATGATTTCACCCATCAGTTGAGCACCTGCTTCTGTCTTTAAGGAAGCATCCTGCAAAAGCAAAAAAATAATGCTCCTTAGGCAGGCAGCAAATAAAACAATTACATGAAACGTAAAGCCTGAATTTTGTGTATAAGAACACAAGTAACTTGAAAGACATTTAATTCAACTCATTTTAGAGCCAAAAGGACAAGATCTAACACAAAGAAATCCTGCAGTGTTTCAGTTCAATCAAAGAACTAGACAAATAGCTGCAACAGACTGATAACTAATCTCATGCCTGTCAAAAAGAATGACCATTTTAGAACTTACAAGTGCAATAAAAGTTGTGTTTCTTTTCGATTAAAAATAAAAGTTAGAAGCAAAGAACTAAAAGAATCCCCTGGAAGTCAATACAGTTAGGGACACTACATCACTGCACCAAACAATATACATTGCTCCTTCTACTAGGCAATTCAAAACTGACCCAAATATCGGATGAGTTACTTGCCTGTTTGGTGCTGGAAGCTTTATCCTTCTGACAGGAGTCAGAATCCTTCCAATTGCTTTCTAGATAGTCAGTAGTTGGGGAGGGATCCACAACAATACTGCACCAGATCCTGGGCCCAAACTGTTCCCCTCTGTGCGACAGTCTCCAGTGAGAGGTGTAAGTTCCTTCTATATTAGGAGCTACAAACTCAACTGAAACAGTTCCTACTTGTCCCGATAGAAGGGATGGCACTAACACATCTTTTTTTTCAGAAGACGCCAAGGTCAGATTTCCCCACATAAGTTTCAGCTGAAATATACAACAAAAAAAGCAAAAGTTAACTTCACAAGCTTCTCTGCAAACTGTGGGCAGTAAGGAGCACTTAAAGTTCCTCTGCTGAAAGGCGTCATAGATACTAGGCATGGACAAGAGAAGCTGCTAGTAAACATTCTCACATTAGTCACTATCACTACAAAGTAAGAAGATACCCCACGTTTCAACATGAATGCAGTCACTCACAGAAGAAAGGCTTTTTGAAGTCAGAAAAGCAACACACCTGCTGTAAACAAGGTTGAACTGTAACATCATAACAGCACTGGAAGATAGTTCAGTGATGTTAATCTTGATTGTTTTCCTCCCATAGTCTGCAGTTGTAAAGAGTAGCTAGACACCTTATCGCCCCAGAATTCCCAGCCTGTGAATTAACAGGCCAAATGAAATCCTAAACAGGTTCTGACAGAGAATTCAGATTCCTAATGCATACAAATATTATCTCCTAGAACTATTTTAGTGTGTAAAAGTAATAGCAAAGACAAGATACCTTTGTGTCTGAGCTCCATTCCACATTGCCAGTATTTTTCATTCGCCAGTGTTTGATAAACTTTGTTCCTGGTTGCAAGTGAGTCCCATCTGGCAAATTCTCATCCACAAATACCGCACTTAGTGTTGGGACAATTGCTTGGAAGGGTTGACTAGGACTCCTGGGATTGGGGGGAGGAAACAAACAAACAAAAAAGAATACACCAAAAAACCCACCAAAACTGAGGAAGTCGTTCAGCTGCTATTTCACTGGCTAAAAATGCAGGGGACGATTTAATTTGTTTTCTTCTATCTCTAGAAGTGTTTCAAAATTCTAACGTCTTAGCTACTGTTTTCATCTTAAGTCTAAACACCACATAGCAGTCTTTTTTCCTTAAGCAAAGGAAAGGAAAAACACATCAAAACAAGATTTGCTTATCTGGAAGAATATTATAATTACAGAACTCAGGTTTAACAGAGAAAAGTTCACTGTTCTTCACTTGATCTGATTTAGTCTGACAGCACTTCAGGCTATGCTATTCTGTTAAAGAATTAAGTCATTATCTTTATGATGTTGAATCAAAAAGATTGTGCTATAGTCTAAGCGCTAGTGTCTTATTTGGCCTTACAAGCAACATTTTTCAGCAAGATACCACAGTTTTTGCCTGAAAGGGGCTCAAAAATAGATTTAATCCAAAGCTTTACTGTTAATTTGGGCACACTAAGAGGACCGGTGAAGCAGCTCATATGCATGCCAACTTTAAAAGATCTAAAAGAAAGAATTTGGACCTAAATTAGCATTGGTTTTGTTCCTGTAATACTCCTGTTCAGCAAAAAAAGATGCAAAGATACCTATTTCAAGCTCCCCACAAATGTAACTGATTAATGTTAATTTGACTTTTAAATGCCCTAAATGGAAGGGATGAATTAAAGAAACTAGAACTATACAAGTTTTACACCTGTACATTCATAAAACCAAAAGGAATGGAAAATGCAAAGTGGTTGCCTGCAAAGGCTGCTGTCTAATAAGCCTCAGCATAAGATCACATAAAAAGGAAAAAAAAAAAAAAAAGCACTGAACATAAGCACACAGAATGTACTTGACTTTACGCAGAGACACTTAATATAACAGGAAGATAGACTGTTTTAAAACTGGCAGTAACGTTAATCTACGCTGTATGGGCATGCATGCGTATATACGTAATCCTAGGCATTCCCCTTCCTCCTAAACCTATATAAATCTGTAAGTTTCTGGTAATAACCATCAGTTGCTTTTCTTCTTCTACTCTCCTCCCAAGTAAAAACAGTAAAAACACTCCACCTTGCAAATTCCATTTAGACAAAATTCTCACAGGGTCCAATGACAAATGATACTTTAAATGAGCAATTTCATAACGTTCCTCCTGTTACTTTAACTTGGTCTCATCACAAAAGGTCAGACAGCACAACTAAGAAATGCTAACAACATCTCTTACAGGAAGGTGTTAGGTTGGAGACTCTCAGATTTCAGAGTGGGTGAGCCACTACTTTCCAATACATGGACGGAGTTCCACAGATGAATTTTCCTGTGCAATTTTAGCTGCTTTTTGAGCTCTCGGACCTCTGCCTTTCGCTGTTTCTTCTCTGCTCGTAGTCTTTGCTTTTCTGCCTTCAGAAATCTTTTGTCCATCTGTTTCTGGAGCCTGCAGAGAGAATAAGCCACCTTGTTACAATACATTAAATTGATTAGAATTTAGCTTTGGCCAACACAGTCTTAGTCTCAAAGGGAACACTTCAGGAAATGTCTCATGCTTCTAGACTGGATACCAGATGATTTTAAAAGAACATCTTCATAGTTGCTTGTGAAGATATTTTGAATGGCCTCAGCGAAAGAGCAAACTTAAAGGCAGATTACAGTATGCTCAAAGAAAAAGCAAGCTCTCAGTTTGCGACCCACCTATAACACAAAATTCTGTCTTTTCTACTTTGTTATTAAAAATGCTGTAAGATTTGTGACTTCGGCCATTTATAAGTATATAGCTATTTTTAGCTACTTGCAATAAAAGTTTGAGTACCATTTCCATTTCTTGTTATCTCTAAATCTAAAATAAAAGCTGAATATCAACCCCAATACAAGTGTTTCCACTTTGCTATCAGGATAATCTTGTCAGGTACTGACAGGTGCCACCATTTACCTAACTTGCTCCAGAGTAGCTGGCAGGCGAGGTGAAAACTCTGCAAGGCTGTAATTCTCAGCAATACATAGTACAGGTCTCCGCAGCTTTAACAAGACATGATTAGGATCATGTGCATATGTTCCTGCTTCACACTGTTCACAGATATTGTAGGCTGGACAAATGCTGCAAAGCATAAAAGTCAGAAGGTTACCAAGACACAGACAAAGAATTAATGCACTAGAAAAAGACACTGAAGGATAATTAATCCTTACATTTCTGCAGAGAAACAACTCTGTATCATGCTACTATTATAAGCTGTGCCTGAGTGAAACAGAAGCTGGTTCTCTCACTTATACATCAATATTTGGAGCCATCTGGAATATCTAGATCAGTATCTCTCTTCTTGGCAAAACTGCAACACAGTTCCCACCTCCCTCTTGAATATACATGGAAAAAACCTGATGCTTCCTTTAGCACAAGTGACTAACAATTGTTTCTATAAAGGATAAAACATTATACTGAAATCCAATGCCAGAAACAGCATCATACTTATGAAAATACAGAGGACAAGCCAACTGAAGTATTCAGGGATGCAAAGCAGATTGGTCCTGCAGGAACAGGACTGGTAAAAAACAGACTGTCATCTCCTGCTAGCAAGAAAAATAAACATCCAAAGAAAAACCCCTGTTGGCATTCCATTCACTGCTGCTGCCTAGTCCTAAAATACTTACTTTTACAGCAATTGCCTCATTCAAATAAAAACCTCACTTTTGACACCTCACTTAAGACCTTCATAAAAACCTATTTCATATTATTAAACTGACAACAGTGAGATCATTTAAAAAAAAAAAAAAGCATGACCTGCCTTAGTCTCATTGACTGTCAGAACTAAATAAAAGACTAAAGGACTGGTGGTTGTAAGTTTTGCTTTTTTGTTTAGTTGACTGAACTGAATGAAACATTTTCCTTTACAATTACTGCATGTTATATGCAAAAAAGCTAAAGAGCGTTTGAGAATATAGCAAGTGTTATAAAGTTCTCTTGCTTTGTTTTAACAGTTACACTTTCTCAAAATAGTATTAATCTTGCTCTTACACAGATAAGGTCTAGTCACCACAGCAGAGAACATAAGCTGTTTGTGAGACACATACTAGACATTCTGAAATGTACAGCATGCTGCAGATTAGAAATCTAGAAGTCTACGACACCAAGATAGTTTCTCAGACTCATTCACACGCCCTACGTGTTAGGTTTCCCACACTCCCATCTCTCATCATATTCTACCTGCACTGGTAGCGAACTCCAACAATTCGGGCCTGGCAGCTGCAGCAGGAGATCAGCCAGTCACACTGCTTGCCATTCCCTGATTGGCTCTCTGAAGTTGGAGGTGCTGCTGTAATAGAGCTCTCAGAAAAATCTGGAGGCTGATTGTGATGAACAAGCTTCTCATACAGCTTCTGCTCCAGCTTCTCAACAGTTTCCTTAACTACTTGTTCCCTGAACTGGAAAAAAATTGAAGTAGTCATGGATGAGACCCACCTATACAGCTTCAAAAGTTGGACTACATTGTCCCTAGTCTCCCAATCCATGTCATAAAGCAGTTCAGAATCTACTTCCCATCCCCCCAGCACATTCCAGATGAAATTAAACAAGTATCACATTCCTCAAAGAGGATTTGTGTTTTAGAAAATACCAGCCCATAGCTTTAACAAGGCAAATTAAAAATCATACACTCATGCTTACAGTATTAAGGTTCTTCTTCCATAACCTTGCACGAAGGGAAGGAAACTAATCTCTGAGACAATTAACAGAACTCCAAACAAACCCCTCTGGAGTCTCTATCATTAAGTCCTGATTTTGTCCACCAGGGGTGTTTTAAATACAACCATTAAGTTCCCCTATCTTCAGTTTGTATAAAGAGGTGGCAAAGGAAGGGAGACTCTAGGAAAAAAAGCTTACAGATAAATGCATATACTATTGTACACTGTACCTTTTTGTTTCAAGAACTCAGTAGCTAATTAATTCTTAGCATTCTTATCTAACTGCTTCTCAATGATGTTTACTGGCTGTTCAAAACAAGTTCACACCCACATCTTATTAACCTATAGGTTATACTCAATGGTCTCCTGAAAGTATTTTCTTAAACTGAACGATCAAGAAAAGCAAGGTCATCAAATGCTATGCTTCAAATCTCAGGAAACTAAGTATTACCCTACTGAAACTGGTCAAACGAGAGTCTCCCAACAGCAACACCGTATCTCATGCTCTCTCTCATGATGAGTGCCCTGAAGTTCCTACGACTATCTGGAGTGCAACAAGGATTCTATCATGGGAGCTACTTAAAACTACACTCAAACCAATCAAGTGCATAAACCAAACAATCCACTTTTCACAAGAAGTGGCATGTATCAAACTTTTTTTAAGGTAATACCTACACTGTACAGTCATAGTTAGACATCTAGTTTCCATTTATCACCACAAAAGCAAAGTGATTAGATGCCTAAATGCCCTTTAAGATCCTGGTCACAAGTACTGAGAGCAAGTGCGATCAGATGTATAGAGTTAGGCATCACAGGTATCTCTTCTACCCACAGCCTCTTATGTATTCCTTCAAGAATACTAAAATTCAGAAGAAAATGCACTTACTGTTTCCAAGTAGCTAGTAAACCATTCTGGAGGATTTTCATTTGTTCTTCCTGTTCTAGTGTGATTTAACTTCTGCTGAGGAAAAAACCCAAAACAAACAAAAAAACACACCACAAAAATAAGTCACAAACCTTAAATATGCAAAGCTGCGAAAAACCTCAATACAGCAAATTAACCACTTTCAAATAGCTCTCCCCTCAAGAGTCTTTACAAAAAAAAGATTTCAAGTTCTTCAGAAAACCGTGGAAAAGGAACACAAGGAAGCCACTGACATTTGCCTGAAAGATTTCTGCCTTATTAGCATTTGAGTGTAATTATACATCAAAGCCAAAGAAATCAACTCAACCAGAAGTTACTAGATGGCAATCAGGGCTTCAGGAGACCACCTGCTTTGTTTATCAAAATACTTAAGAATGGTCAACATGAAAGAATCTGTATTTCTAAATGCAGCATCAAAATATCCTCTTGAAGACATTCAAACAATTTTGCGAGCTTCAATGGGTGCAGGTAGCTGAAAATGAAGACCAACTTCTGAACTCAGAGCTTTCATGTATGAGTAAAGATGACGATCAGCCTATAAAGTGAATTACACTTATTAATTCTTTGTTTTAATGAACATATAATCCAGCTCTGCATCCTACCTGAATTGTCAGCTCCTTTTCATTTTTTAAGTCTTCCTCTAACCCCTGAGCTAGCATGGAATAGCGCAAAAGAGGTTTCTTCTCATCTTTAAGAAGTGCCAACTTTTCTGTCACTTTTTTTTCATGTAGTTGCAAAGAACAAGAATACGAAGTTTCTTTCAGAGAAGAGTTTTCTTCATACACGTTCATCTGAAGTTGATTTCCTTGTTTAACTGCAATCTAAACAAACATTACATACAGACACCATATTTACTCCACTTACAAACAACATACAAAATCCTGTAAAAATACAGTACTACACTACACTGGAGAGGTTGGAGAAAGACTAACACATACAAAAAGAAAAATTGAGTGAAATGCTGATATTCTGTTCTGCCTTTCTTACAGGTTACCAATATGCGTATTTAAAAGTTTATTATAAGCAAAAGGATAATTATGCAGCTACTCTGCAGGAATTTTTTAATCTACAATACAGCTGTTCATACGGGCCAGTAAACAATAGAGATTCTGTCCAGGAACTTACAGTAAATTTCAATTTATGATTATTTTCAAATTATTATCAGATTTGAAATTCAGACCATGAGCAAAAAGTTCTGAAAGCATTAATATTGTACAACTGAAATTTAAAGGAATGCAATTCTTATTTTGTCTAAGTAAAATTAACTGCTTATAAAGTAACTAAGCATTGATACTAATTAAAGTTTTAACATTGTACTCTCTGGCAATAGAGTCTACGTGGCAAGATTTTTAAGGGATCTCATTATAGCCCAGTATCTCCAAACATGGGATTAAAGTGTTTGAGAAAGCCAGTCATTTAACTAATGAATTGGTGGCTCAGGGCCCTGAATCACAACTGCCTATTCAACTAATTTATACAAATCAAGATTAGCCTGGATGGAAAAAATTGTAGCAAAACATTCAAGCTAGCGTCCAATGCTAGAAAACTGAGCTATTCCGATTTCCATGGGCCAAGTAATGCTGTTTTTGTCTCGGCTACACCAATTTTAATTGGAGAAGGATGAATATATTGAAAAAAGTCAGAGAGAGCACTTACCTTCAGAGCTTCTTCATACTCCTCTAAAGAAAAAGGGAAAGAAATGTGAATTTTCCCCGTCTCAAACAACAGATGTAAGTTTAGCACACAGTATTTAGAGACCTTTACATCAAGGAGTGTCTCCCATACCTTCTGTAAGTTCTTTTAAAATAGTGCTACTGAAAGAAGTTGCATATATGGCAACAAGCAAACATGTTCTCACAGCCTAGAGACTTAACATCCCATTAATTTAGTCATTTCCAATTTCTTCCTATGGATCAAACCCTCTTTCCTTTAGGAAGAATTTGATGCCCAATTATACATAAAATCCAAAAATCGACAAGCAAGCATTCTCAATTGCTTCTCCAAAAACATGAACAACAGTTGGGGTCTGTTTACTGATTTCACTTCAGTAAAGTAGCAGCTCACCTTTGCTATTCACGGAGACCTGCAAAGAGAAATAACAGTGAGTAATAGCCACCGATATATTTTTGTGATTCTCTTAAAATTAACATGCTTTCAGAATAAATGTACTTTTATTCAGTTTCCAAAATACCACTCCTTCAGATATTTGTTATTGCTGCCATGTTTAATCATTAATCAATGTTGTGGTGTTCTGGAGTAGACCATGTTCTTTATTAGATTTGCACAATAAGCAAGGTCTCTGGCACCTACTAGCATCCAAAACAAGCTTGGTCTCATCTACTGGAAGTGGTGCCGGTACCACTGGGTTCACGACAAAAGTACACAGAGGTCGGACCCAGTTGCTTTTAATGCCCAACAAAAGAACAGTTAAGTGTTTCACGATTTAGATACAAGCCAAGCCCATCTTCTACAGGTGCTCATTTATCAATTTTGCACATAGGAGTTACTAATACAAGAAGCTATTTAATCACTACAGTATTGCATGATTCTGAACAATGTTTACTCTATTCGTATTTGAAAAAGATCTTTAACAGATGCATCTATAGATTTATATAGATACAGGCTGGAAAATAAAGGGAGAATCTTTCCCTGAAATGTTGCTGGAAGCATCCTGACACTTCCCCTTAGGGGAAAAAAAAAGTAAAAACAAAGATGGGATCTCTGCAATTTAGTAGAGCTACAAACCAAGTAGTGGAACACAGAGCTTGCAAAAGTTACATTCTGTTTGAGAGCTACATTCTACTCTAAATCTCTAGATAAACAGAAAGAATATGAGAGGGTGAGGTTATGCCAAGCAGGAAGTTACTCAACAAGGACAACTAGAAGTAACCAATTTGTTTTCTGAGTCAGTAATCTGCTTGGAGATTATAGCATTTGCATAAAACAAGCAGAGGATTTGAGTACACCAGATCACTGAGGTAAACATATGCTAATGACAGGGGACCTACTTTTTCAGAGGAAGGAGTGTAGACTGAAGAGACAGGGCTTTACCATGGCTGCAAACACAAATGGTTACAACTACCTTATTGTAGTCCCTCAACAGAAGCATCCCTCCCTCAGAGCACATAGAACCCCTGGCTGTTTCTATGAGGCGGGAAAAAGAAAGGCAGTAGCTTCTAAAAAAATATTTTAAAATAAGTGTGCTACATTAAGAGTGAAACCACAAGACTAATGGCTGTTTTCTTCTCAAAGAAGGAAAAAAAAAAAAAAAAAAATCACCTCTGATCTGCATAATAGACACTCCTGAAGGACCCACTACAAATTATCAAGAGGCAGAAAGGTTCACACCAGTCATATTTTGGTAGACCTGTTGGGAGGGTGGGGTGGCGGGTATTTTACCTCATCATTATCCTCATCAATGTATTTGATCTGAATGTTGTCCAGGTCAAATGAAACTTTAACCTGTAAGGAAAAAAGAACACAAAACCACAATGAGACAGGACTACAGATGTTTTCAGTTAATCATGATTATTAATAGGGAAAAATGTTTTAACCCTTCCACCCCTCCCATCAGTTTCTCAGTTGAAATAAACACTGTTTTACAAAATCCATTCTTCTGGAGTTGAACAACTCTCCCCAGTGCCTTGCCTCCAACCTTTACTAACTTTCTATAATGAAAACAAAAAATTCATTTCTTTCATGTTTCACCTTCCCTAGTTAATGTTTAGCCCAAAATAAATAATAATAACCTTTCCATTAGTAAGAGGACTAGCTCAGGGTTAACGAACTCAGTCATGGTAAACACTGCAATATACAAAGGCTAAAGCCAACAATCACAGAATGCTAACTTTTACATTAAAAAGCACCAGGAAGACAGCTCACACAGGTGATCAGCCTTTTTTCCACAAACCTATTTGTGCTTTGGGAAACTAGGATTAATTAAAGTACTAAAAAGAGCAAAGTATCTCATTCTACTACTCACTGGCTGATGCACTGTACATCTGAACATATAAATCCATTATAGAGATCAGAATTAGGAGAATACAGCTGAGCAGCTATTTTGTATTTTGCATTAACAGGGCAGAATGAACAGCCTCAAATGAACCATAAATAAAGGCGGTTGTTTCCCTATGTTGCATAACAGTCTTTGAGGCTCATGTGCATTTTTGTATCATTTACATACACAAGCTGTATTCTTCTCAACAGAAACTCTCTCTGAAAAACTGATGTATCTGAGACACATTCTGCTAGCCTGGACCTAACAGAAGAACACTAGCAGCCTTAGAAGACAGCAGCTGGTTGGGACTTACATTCTGCAATGAATGTGCTACAGGCAGGTTCTTCCAGTGATATATCCCAAGTTAATTTTGAGACTGCAGCGAGAGAACCAATTCAGCTTGTCAAGAAGAAACTGTGGTCTCTATCTACATTGTCTAGTACCACAGATTGTTCCCCTAAAACTCAAGCTAGAACCAGAGATCAGGTTACCCCTTATAAACACCACACATTTAATAACACATTAAAACATAGGAAAGACACAGTTTAACTGATACTACCTTGAAACAGCGATTCACACAACATAGTGCAGAGACACCCAGTGGTACTACCTTGGTTAGAGAAACATCGTAATAGAACACCACACCTTCAACAAACACACCCTCACTCTCAGACTGCTTAAGATTAAGGGCAACACCATGCTTACATAGCGATCTGCTTCCAGCTTTGATGCAAGTAGGATTCTGACTAGTTCAGACATTCCCGCAGGGTCTACTTGCCACCAAGTATTTTAAGCCTGAACTAGTGCCTCTTCTAAAAGACTGAAATACAATGAGTGAAGATGATGCAGTTCAAACTTTGAATTTGAGTAGTTCACAATGCAAGAACCTCCTACAAGGTACAGTAGAATATGTTAGCTAAAAAAAAAAGAACTGAAAGAGAGAAAATAAAATACTAGCAAGATCTCTTAAGATGCAGCTTTGAGAGTAAGCTAAAAAAACCAACCAGAACAGTTGCTATAGAATTTAAAAAAAAAAAAAAAAAATCACTGCAGCTTCATAACCAAGGGAATCCTTACTACACAATTTCAACCTCAGCCAATACACGAATTTTCACTAAATAGCACTGGAAATAAACATCCAAACAAAAACTCTTCAATATACCAAGTGCATGACATACAGACCTTCATAAGCTACTGTCTATGCATGCATGGCCCACTAACAAAAACAGTTATATCCAAACTAGCACACACAAGGCACCAGGAAGCAAGAAATAAAAAATGCATTAGTGACTCTACCCTAGAGAGCAAAGGTAAATCTTCAGAAAAACGTTCTATAAGCAACAGAAGAGTGTTACTTCACCGTATCTACTTCAAGGAGTAAAAGAATGGGAGATAAGAGGAACAGACTGTACTTTATAGGGGTACAGTGCCAAAACCAAGTATCCATAACTGTGGAAAAGAGCAAAGCACACAGCTAAGGCCACCTGCTCACACAGAAAAACAAGCGACCCATAAGAAGCTTTATCCAAAACAGGCTTTTCACACCACTCTAAGTATATAACAGGAGTAAAAGTTACTGTTAACGCCAAAAGGAAAACTTAGACCGCAGCAGAATAAAACACCAGTTCTAACAGCCTGTGAAACGGGGGACACGGCTTAGGAAGCCGAGAGAAAAGATGCTGGGCCCTCGGAGAGGCGCTTACACTCCCAGCGCCTCAGCGAGACGGCTCCCCACGGCTGCGACACCGCGGCTACGGCAGCGCTACCCCGCGGCGGGCCCTCCGCTCTGCCTCCCGTGGCGAGGCGGGACGGGACGGGCAGCGCTCACCATGGCCTCCACATCCGCCCACGTCGTGTGCGCCGAGTCTGACACCAGGAAACTTTGGGTCTCCCCACGGCAGGTGACGCGGAGGTTCACCTGCGGCTCCATGCCGCGCTCCTGAGGAGGCAAGAGAAGCCCTTACAGGCGGCCCGACGATCCTAACATGGCGGACCGAACGCGGCCAGCCCCACGCCCTCCGCGCGATACTATTGGCGGTCCCGCCTGCCACTCGTCCTCCTCGCTGCCCTGGTTGGCCGGCGGGGGCGGGGCGAGACACTGTGGAACCACAACAATAAACAGAGCCGGGGAGCGCGCAAGCAGGGGGCAGGGCGGGGCGGGGCGCGGCGCGCCGCCAGCAGACACGCACTTCCGAGGCTGCGCCGCAGCTCCCACAACGCGCCGCGCCAGCCCCTGCGCACTCCGATGAAATACGTGAGGCGGGATCACGCGGCCGCGGCAGAGCCAATCAGCCATGCCCTTCCCTGCACCGCCCCGCCGTGGCAGGAGCGGGAGTGTCACGTGACGGGAAGGAGCTAATAAGAGGACGCTTCTCGTCCCACGTGCTGTGGCCTAGGTGTAGGATTGGCTGCTCAGGTGCGTTGTGTTCTGGGCTGGCGGAAAGGGCGCGAAATGCGATGCTATGGGGCGGCTCCTGAGGGCGGGTGAGCGGCTCTGGGCTGGGCGGCTGCGGCTTGCTTTTGCCTTTGCCTCGGCGGCGTCCTGGTGGGCCGTACCAGTGGCCACCGGCTCTCCCTGTGGTGGCGGGACGGTCGGGGCCGGGCGGCTGGAGCGCGGCGAGCTGGGTGCTGGGCCTCTTACGCTTCGGCCTGCTGCTTGGCCTCGCTGCAGGGGCCGTCCCGGCTCCCGAGCTGCCGCCGCGTAAAGGTCAAATGGTTTCTCTTTGTTTTCAGGATTTGCGATACTTGCCGTTGGGTCTTACCTGTGCTGGTTGGTATAGGCAGTTCCCAGGGTCCTTTGCATGATCACATCTGCTGTCTCCTTTACATCCCTTCCACCTAGAAAGCTCCTTTTTTTCGCTGTTATGCTTGTGTGTGCCTTTGCTGAGTTTCTGCTGAATGCTACTTCTGTAAACCCTTTCAGTTTGCCCCTTTGACCACAGGTTTTAGCTGTAAACATTCAGAGTAAGAACTCCACCAATGCTATAAAGCCTCACTCAAGAAATAGCAGCTAAGTATTCGATACTCTTCAGCATGTTATAGAAAAGACATACAGGAGAAAACATGGTCACAGGATGCAACAGATCAGAAACAAAGCTGATTACTTTTTTTTTTTCTGTAGAGTATTTTTGGATGTGAAGGATGGACTTGTCAGTGATTGCTATTGGAGATGTACAAAATGTGCTTTCAGCTATGCAGAAGAACTTGGAGTGCCCAATATGGTATGCCAGGAGAATAATGTGAACTCTATATTAGTATAGTTAATGAGTCTTTTGTTTTTCTCTCTCTCTTTCTTTTCTTTTCAAATGCTTTGTCAGTTCTATGGGTTATCAGAAAGCAAAATGAATTGTATTTTAAGGCTAAGTATATTGATGTTTTGTAAGGCTCCAGTGAGAAAGTGCAAGACAGAACTTGTATTTTGCTCTTCTGTCCTAGTAAATTTTGCTTTTCTATAACAACCTAAATGTATCAGTTCTCTATCCTGTTAGGAAAAAATTATAGCTGATTGGATTAGAGTATTGTTTGTAAAGCAGCCTGGATCTTTGTCCTTTGTCTCCAAAAGGTAAGTGAGGTCTGTAGTTCTTTAATGCAAACAAATGCTGAAATAGCATAGATTTTAGTTAAAGCCTAGATACCTAGAATGTCTGATAAGCTTTTGAAAGACTCTTGCTTCTATTGAACCAAACTGCTGAAGTTATTTTGTCCATGGTGGCAAATGTTTTTAAATCTTTACATTTTAAATCCATTTGGAAAGATTTTACTTTACTGCCATTGGAAAACCAAAATAATTTCTGTGTTGGTAATAACATCTGTTACAAAGGCACAGAGCAGAAAGCATAGAATGTCTGTAGTGCTATGCAGAAAAAAACTTGTATCCAAACTTTTCTGAAGAGGCAGCATGCTTTTTGCTGAGGTATCACAATTGGATGGTTGACTTGGTTATTCATTGACTTAAACAATGTTACAAGAGCTAGAATAGAAACTATTTCCTACATCTGTTCTTTATTGCATGTGGAATGTGATGGAATAATGAAATATCTCTGAAAGTGATTTTACACAGTCTGGTACTGCTGATTGATGGGAGGAAGCTGACTTCAACACGGAATGGAGATTTTTCAATGTGTACTTTTTTTTGTATTTGTGCAGTAAAGATCACGGAAGTGTGTACTGTTTAGCTTAAATAGCAAGACACATTGTGAATGGCAGTTCAAAACCAGGATTTTAATGCACTTAGCAGTTTTGTTGGTAGTTATTAACTGGGCAGAAGGCTGTGAATATGGTGAGGTCAGGCCTGTCTTGCTTTATTTCCACATGTGACATTAAGGCATAAAGGTATAATCTTTTTTCTCTATTATGGCAAATTAAAATATTAAAACATCCCAAAATATGAATGAATGAGATTGGGGAATGAATACTGCATGCAAAAGTAATACTGAGGCTGCTTTTGGCTCTTGGTGTATGTTTTGCTATAGGCACAAGTTAGACTTCTGCAGTAATAACATTATATTTGTTTTGGCTGTTTTCATCCAAGTTCTGTTGTTGTGGTGGTTTAATTGGAGTCATTATATAAACTTTTTTACATACTACTAGCATGTAGACAGAACACAATGACAGGGAGGTTTCCTTATGTACATACCCAGTCTATGAAACTCATGAAACCTTTCTTATGTAACTAGGGTTTGTAACACAATGTATGCCTAAATTAGAGCAGTATTTTTTTAAATTATTTTTTGTTTGTTTGTTTTTAGTATGTGTTCAAGGTAGATTATATTTTAAGGTGAGTTGAACAAGTGAATTGGTTAGAGCTTTTCTGAGAGCTGTAGTATCAGGTTAAATGTTAATTTTCACACTGTGCTAGACAGGAATGGGTTTAGAATAGAAAACCACAGGGAAAAAGTGAATAACTTCAATATTTATTTGTTGACACACCTGTGCATTTGGTTTATACAAACATAGTAAGAGTCCAGTGGGCTCCTGAATCCAACAGAATTACACTGTCCTTTACTCTTGTCACAGGAGGTCAGTGTTGAAAAAGACGACGTTGGTGTTCTAACACCAAGTTTCCTGCCCTGCTGAATTGGCATTTCCAGAAAATGCTGTCTTTTTGCCAGAGGCAGACAAAGATTGTGAAGAGCTAATAGATATGTATATATCACATAATGACAGTATTCATTACTGTACCTGGTTCTCAAATAAAAAATTGTCAAATGTGTCCTACTTCTCTTCCCCACCAAGGTTGTGGTTTTTTAAGTTCAGAAAAATGACTGTATTTCTGAATCTTATTTTGTTGCTCCTATTTTATATGTAACTTTGGTGTTCTTCTTTTCCTTCATGTTTCTTTTTGTAGCTTGGATGTGGTACAAGAGCCAGTTTCAACAAAATGTGATCACATATTCTGCAGGTAGGTTTAGAAAATTGTAATTGGAATGCTTAGTCAATCTGTTCTTATTCTCCATGTATACTTCTTTTCTTTAGTGCTAATGATGTATACTGTGTTTCAATAACTTAATATGTAGCTATTCTAGGGGAAAAATCAAGTCTGAATAAGAAATAACTGCAGTTTCACAGATGTATCAAAGGGGATTGATTAATTCATCGTAACACCAGAACAAGAATACAGGCATTCCACTTGATAATGAAGGACTTCTACTAGGTGGTGCACACCTAGGATCAGTTTTAAAGAAAATAAAATCCTCCCTTTTGTTACCATTGTAATTATGCTTTTTTCCTAGGTTCTGCATGTTCAAACTCCTCAGCAAAAAGAAAAAAGGTGTGATACAGTGTCCTCTGTGTAAGACTGAAGTTACCAAGAGGTAATGTATCTTTGCAAGTGGGCTTTAGGATGAGAAGTCTGAACTCTAAGGACAAGTTAATCATTGTCTTAACAGTGTCATAGCAGAAGACTGAAATGAACAAGAAAAGGTGGTTATTAAGTAAACTGTCAGTTTCTAAAGGAGTAACTCTTTAGTGCCTTACCTCAATATAAACTTTTTTCAAGTCATCATAGGTGAAGACACCATTCTTAGCAAATGTTTGTGCTATCAAGTACAGACTGTATTATTGTTCAATCGTTACAACTAGTTTCTCTGTGCTGAACCTAGGTGAGGAAAAATACGAAATTTTCACTTTGTGATAGTTTTAATTCCCGTAGTAATGGTTGTTTTGGGGAATTGTGTTGTTATTCCTTGGCAACAATTTCTCATTCTCTCATCTTCCACTTTAGACTTTTACTCCTTTTTTTGTTCAGCTTAAATTCTAGGAGAACTATTAATAGTTGACCCATACATTTGTCTTAAAACAACCCATGTGGTGATGTTATTTCAGAAGTCTGAAAGAAAATTCCAGATTTAAGCAACTAATTGAAGGATTGTTGGAAACTATCCATGCGTTTGAGCTTGACAGTGGAGTAAAGTGTAAGTGTTGTGAATGTATACCCCCCACTTTTTTTTTTTAAATAAGATTTTGACATTTGTGTCATCATTATTTGCAGGGTATCTCATTTACTGTGCAGTGCTCAATATGGGAAGAATTAGCAAAAGCTTTTTCTTGGATGTAGAAGCACAAGTTCCATTAAGTTCCCAAGGTTTTCCTACAACAACTTCTTGAACAGTCTTAAGGGTTTTTACTGTGCATTTGATGACTGCAACCAATCTTATTTTCAGTTCCTGAAATATGGCTGAGTCTGTATGAAATAATCTTTAATCTATAACTGTGTGGCAAAGTCCTGCTCTTAATTATGCCCAACCTTGCAGCTTTAACTTCTTAGACAGTCTTAAAGCCTGAATTAGCAAGTGCTATAACAGTGTATATAACTTGTGCTATAACTTGTCCCATTCAGGTATATCCTTTTGGAATCCAAATTTATCCTTTCTAGTACTCAGTGCCTTGTGAAGGGTATTGGCAAGTCAGACACATGCTTCTTTATGTTTTGGGAAACAAGATACTGTTGTTGGGGGCGGGTGGTGGTTTGTGGGTTTTGGTTTGTTTTTTTTTTCCTTAGGATATTGTGCTATCAAAACTAGACTTTCTTTTCAAATTCTTTTCGACTTGTTCAGTCATTCTAAAATCACTAGTATTAGATCCTGTTCTTGCTAGATTATCCAAATAAGCAAAATTGGTTGGGAAAATTAGTTGGCAAGATCAAGATTTTACTTAATACTTGAAGAGTACTCATAAAGAACAATCAGAGTAGTAATTCAATTAGATTTCTTTCTTTGATAATTGTATTTTAGCTGTATATGTGCTAGTTGTATAGGGTCTATGCAAGGCTATTTTATTAATATATAATACCTGTTGTCATGCTCAATATTTTTGCTTTTTTTTCTGTTGACATTTTTCAGTTTTAGACAGTCGTCACTTTCCTAAAACATCCACAGAAGCCACTGCTGCTGAGTTCCTGTGTAAAGAAAGTTCTGTCATTCAAAGTAAGGGCTTCAGAAACAGGAAAAAAAGTGCTAAAGAAAATGGACAAGAAAACAGCACCTTGGTATTTTTTTTTTCCCCAATTTATTTTTATGGATTGTTTAGTATCTTATTTGTAATGTGTATACATGCATGTGCATAAATGAATGGAGTAGGAGATTTTGGTTTGCTTTCAGATCACTGTTTGACTTGAATATTATTCCAGACAAGGACATCTAAATATTTTTGACTTCCTAACCTACTTTAAAAAGTTGTTTGCGTAAAACGACCTGAACTTAAAGATAATATTGCCATAATATATTCTGTTACTGAAACTAGGATTGAAGGCTTTTTCGTACTGCTTGTTTAATGAGGCTGTCTAACTATTGGTAGGTTTTTTACTTTTTTAGTGGTAAGACCATAAATATGTCTTAAGAATTCTTAAGACATTACTCAACTTAGGGTGATTGC
Organism: Gymnogyps californianus; assembly: GCF_018139145.2. Classification (NCBI taxonomy): domain Eukaryota; kingdom Metazoa; phylum Chordata; class Aves; order Accipitriformes; family Cathartidae; genus Gymnogyps; species Gymnogyps californianus. Next base: position 7,593,897 of record NC_059498.1, on the reverse strand, counting down.
TGTGTGTATGAGTTTGTTGATGGTATGTTGTTTCTTGTCTCATCTGCTCAATGCTGAACAGAATGTCAGGTAAGATAAAACTGTTAATGATTTGAGCTGTTAAATTCATGATAATTGTTTCTATTAACACATTCCATTACTGACATCAGTATGATAAATTCAATCTATTGGGTTTTTGTATAGAGGCTGCCAATTTAAATACTTAGTTCATATGTATCAGGCTCCCCTGCTGTAGTTTAAATAATTACTACTTATTTTTTGGAAATAGCCTACTGTTACAAATAACTATTCCTTTCTCTTCTTCTGTCAGCAGGAAGCTAATGTGGATACACAGCTTACAGATACCAGGGTCAAAAGGTGTCCCCTAAGAAACAAAACCCAGAAATGTGACTCTGAAAAAGGGATTTATATAGAGTTTGGTAAGATCTGTTGTAGATCCACACTAGTTGAGCTTATGCATAATGCTTGCAAAGTAATGAAAGGTGATGAAATTCAGTCTTTATAAACACTAATTTCTCCTTAAGACCCAAAATGAGAACAATGGGACAAATGATGGACAATTCCAAGTTGATAAATCAAAGGGGTTTTTACATAATTTATTATATTGTAGGAAATAACACTGCTGTAGTAAATCTTAAGGCTCAATATACAAGATCCAAAGAAGAGAAGATGCTTACAGATGTGAAAAAAGTTATAGTTGTTATAATTAATGATAACTACTGTTTTCTAAAGAATATTAAGCCTTGTCACCAGTGCCTGAGGCTTTAGTTAATAACCAGAGATAAGAATGAAATGTAATTGAGAAAAGAATATTGCATTTCTGTCTATCCTAGCTCTTCAGAACTTCCTTTTTATCTGGTGCTGACTGCTGCAAGAAACAAGATAGGTGCTATGCATAGTTTATTTTCTCCATGTTCCTTCAAGGAAGGAATTGCTCCTTTTAACAGATAGTGTTCATTGCCTCTCTTTTTTCCTTATTGCTTCTGCCAAGATCAATCAAAGGATTCAAGACAGATATTAAAAAATATTGCTCTGACTTCCAGTTCAAAATTCTAAATACTAGCAGCTGTTTCATGTATAAATTTAGAAATTAAAAACTAACTCTTAGCTAATTAACTCTTAGTGGCTCTCTGTTACCAGTCACTGTATTTAAACAGAATTTTATGCTGGAGCCATGTAGATATTTATACATAGTAATCATTATAACTAGGTAAAATGCTGCACAATCGAACTTGATTTCATCTGATAAAAGTTGAAAGAATCTACCTCTAGAAAGAACTAAGCACGCATGCTTCTGTGATAATAAACACTCAGTCTGGCAAGTCATCTTTCTCTGAATCATTTCAACCAGAGTAACAGCTGATTTGTTTTTAGGTTCTGATTCATCTGAAGAGCTTTTTAAACAGGCAAGCAATGCTGGGTAAGTAAAGGTGATTAAGGAATTCATATTTTCTAAAGACAATAGTTCAGTATTCTCATTCCTATGTTTTAGTTTCTTAGCATAGGACTGAGAATTCTTCAAGCTGACAAGTGATTTTCAACTTTGAGGGCATCAGAGTAGAATGGGTAGCTGACTCCTACCAGTTTGTTGTATAATATTGTCGTGGTTTAATCCCTGCCAGCAACTAAGTACCACACAGCCACTCGCTCACTCCTCCCCGCTTCCAGTGGAATGGCGAGGAGAATTGGGGCAGGGAAAAAAAGTAAAACTCGTGGGTTGAGATAAGAACGGTTTAATAACTAAAATAAAATACAATATAGTAAAATAAAAATAATTGTAATGAAAAGGAATATAACAAAAAGAGAGAGAAGTAAAACCCAAGAGAAGACAAGTGATGCACAATGCAGTTGCTCACCACCCACTGTGACCAATGCCCGAGCAGCGATCTGCCCCTCCCAGCCAACTCCCCCCAGTTTATATACTGGGCATGATGTTCTATGGTGTGGAATATCCCTTTGGCTAGTTCGTGTCAGCTGTCCTGGCTACGCTCCCTCCCAGCTTCTTGTGTACCTGCTTGCTGGCAGAGCATGGGAAACTGAACAATTTTTAACTTAGGATAAGCACTACTTAGCAACAACTAAAACATTGGTGTGTTATCAACATTATTCTCAAACACAGCACTATACCAGCTACTAGGAAGAAAATTAACTCTATCCCAGCCAAAACCAGGACAAATAGGCTTTCAGGCTGTTTTCTAAATGTTTTGTTGCTTACACAGACATTAGATCTTCAAGAGAAAAGCATGTACTGTGCTTCAGAAAGTAAACATTAAATTCAGGAATGTGGGAGGGGATCTTTTAAAGAAATGGCCTGAAACTCTGAAGGGATCTAGTTGTGGCGAGTGTCAATCATGCAGCCTGACTTCTCCAAAAACTTTCAGAGAGCAAAAAGGGAAAATTAAGTATCATCTTCTATTATGTCTATTGTGGTTTTCTCTGTAATGAAAGTAGATTTCCCTTCCCAACAGGTTAGAAGACAAAGAAGCACTTCAGATTTCATCTCAAGAAAAGCTAGAAGAACTTAAGAGTGCTGAGAAGGGGAATAAATATTCTTGCAACACACAGCCTGACAAGCTGGGTGCTAAAGAAATAGTTCTACCAAGTGTCATAGGTGTGTTTGTTATTTTGGTGACAAAAATGATTAAGCTTGAAAGAAAGACCACAAGTTAACGTTTTGATTTCACATGATTAAATATATATATTTACAGTCTTGTATGTTGTAGTTTTGTTGATGCCTACAGCTAGTGACAGTATAATACAAGACTATACCGGTAGACTAGATACTTACAATGTGGATATTCTGTGCACAGGAACAGAAGGGGAAAAAAGTAACTTGATCAAAGTGCAAAACTTATTCTATTCTGCATAAGCCATATTATCCCTTGTAATACACGTTGAGAGCACTGTTTGGTAATTCATGTAGGAAGTTGGATGAGCATATGTCATATGTAATTTGATCTTTTTCTCTAGAGGGAGATTTGTGCAGTGTAATATTCTGTTTTGGGGGGAAATAAGAACAGTTCTTTTAAAACAAAGTAGCCATTAAGCTTGTCATTGTTCTTGTGCATGTAAAATAGGGCTTAATAATTTATAATACCTATAAATCTTCAGGTGAGAGTGATTTCTCGAAGGAAGGCTTGAGCAAGAAAAGCACTCGGAGCATCACTGAATATGCCAAACCTGGCCAAGTGAATATGACTGAATACCGGAGTTCTCCTTTGAATGTTCTTGCTGTAGACCTACTCACAGAGCAGTGTGACAGAATAGGTAATGCCAGTCCCTTAAGGAATGGGGACACATCTTTCTTTAAGAACACAGAAGAAATGGATGCAGAGCAAACTCAGTGCAATAGTAAAAGCAAAGAGTTTGACTTAAAAGATAGCTCAGAGAGCAAGTTGGATAAAGCCAAGGAAATAGATATTGTTGTACAAAGTGTGGAAGCTGTGGAAATGTATGAACCTGAGAATGATTCTTCCCATGAAAAAGAAATTCCTCTGGAGAAACTGCTTCAGCCAGAGACACTTCACTGTGCTACCCTGAATCAAGTCTCTAGGAAGAGACTGAAGCGAAGCATTCAGAAAGTCAATGAATGGTTTTCAAAAAGCAATGAGATTCTGTCTTCCAATTCTTCCCAGGATGATTCTGCTGGAGCAACTGATGTTTCAGGTGAAGGAGATACATGTTTATCAGATAAAGATTCCTGTATTTCAGAAAAGACTGACCCTATGGTAGATTCCATGGAAAATGCAGTGGTTGAAGGAAACAAGAGATGGTCAAAACAAACAGCAGATAGCATCAAAGACAAAATATTTGGGAAAACATACAAAAGAGAGAGGAAGGCAAATCCCCCTATTATCTTGAGAGACATTTTACCTACTACAAAAAAGGAAGATGTGGCTGCTGATGAGAAGTGCTTGAATAATTCCAGCAAAGACGGACTAAAACGAAAAAGGAAGACTGCCCGTGTCCTGCAACCTGAGGATTTCATCAAGAAAAAAGATATAGAAGAGGCAGATGGGTGCCCTCAAAGTGTTAACTGGTCCCTTGGAGATGCTGAAAAGAAAAGAAGTGATGAAAGTTCTGCTGTTAATGAGAGTTACCTCTCTGAGAATAGAGAGGATAATACACTAGCAGAACTTGAGGAAGGAGGATCCATATGGAAAAAAGCTACTGAAAAGGTGACTCACAAGCACTGTGATGGGGAGCTAGAACTGAATAACTGTGATCAGAAAAGCACTAAAAAAAGAAGTTCTGCAGCAAAAAGATGCAGGCGTTCTACTAGAACCATGTGTGCTCTACAGTTAGTAGTGGATAGACACTCTGTTTCCCCTGATCCAGCTGAGCCACAGATCGATAGCTATCCAAGCAGTGAAGAACCAAGGAAAGTAGATTCTGAGCAAAGACAAGTCAGGCGCAGCAGGAGGCTTCAGTTACTTTCTGAAGAAATGATAGAAGAAACAGGAAAAGGAGTAGCAATTAAGGGAGCCAGAAAGTATGACAGTGATCATGATGGGTCTTTCTTTGGGCTCCAGAGGAATGTCTTAGTTCACGCTTCTGAATGCAAAGACCTGTGTGAACCCCAGGGTACGCTGGGTTACAAGCCACTCACTAATCTGAAGGGTGGTGATCTGGAAGCAAATGAAATACAGATTAGTCTAAAGAATTTGTCTGACACTGCAGAAACTGGAAAAAGTCTCTTCGATCCTACATCTTCATGTCAGCATTCAAATTGTAGTTCCTTTGCACCTGATGCAGGTTCTCAAGAAGGTGAAATACTAGGTAGCCCTTTCCTCGTACAGGCTCCTTCAGTGGCTGTTGTGCAAACTGCTTCCCACTCGACTGAAGAGATGACTGAATCACGTACTACTTTTCCCCAGGATAGTGGACATGATACACAAAACATTCCAGGGGACTTCAGAACTGAAAAGTTGCCAATGGCTAAAAATGTTTCGGAATTGACCAAGGAAGCTGAAGATAGTGAGTTAGACACACAGTATCTGCGAAATATATTTAGGCATTCAAAACGCCTATCATTTAGCCTTTATCCTACTCCCATGAAGGCATGTGCAGTAGAAGATGCTGCTTCTGAAACTTTAAAGATACCGTGTGCTGCTAAGGTAGAAAATAAGCATAGCAAATATTTAAAAACAGAAGACTTGCAAGAAGAGAAAACAACTGCTGAAAGCTTGAGTAGGGTTTGTGAGAAAGAGACACTTAAGACTTACGAATCTGCTTGTGTTAGTCCTGTGACTTGCTTTGTCGGCAACACTGAATGTATGCACACAGGGGAACATAAAGAATACGTTTCACAGGTTGCAAATCAAGGGAATCTGACACCAGTAAGAATGGGTACTGCTAGGACTAAAGACAAGAACAGATTGCAAAAAGGAGAGTGGGGAAATGAAAAGACAGTGTCAACTGACACAGGGATAGAAAGCGAGTTGAGACAGAATCCAATCAAAAGTAACAGAAGCCAAAGTGATCAGAGTAATACAGAAGAGCACATTTTCAAAAGAACCGATTTAAACACAGTTGATGAAATATGCTTCAGTGCAGAAAGCAATCAAGCAGGAAAGGCCAAAGTTGTTGATGGCAAAGGACCAATACTACATTTTCAGTCCAGATCAATGATTTGTCCTGCAACTTGTCAGCAAAGGCCTGCTGAATTCAGCTGTGAAGTCATTGGGAAAAAAAGCAAAAGAGAAAGAAAACAAGTAAAGGGGAATGAAGAACAAGCAACCCAAACTGTTAGCACAGGGATGCCTGAGTGTTTACTTACTGAGGCTCTAGAAGAACCTCTTAAAGGGAATAGTGATTTTATAGGTTTGTCTGAAACCCCTGATGGCTTACTGTGCTCTGATGATGATATTGAAGAGAACACCAGCTTTTCTGAAACTGATAGGAGAGAGAGATCTGCTGTGTTTGTAAAAAGAAGTGACAATGCCCTGGTAAAAGAGCTACACAATAGACACGCTAATTCTAAGCCAAGATCTCAAGGTATCCAAAGATCTCGAAGAAGAGCACAGAAACTGCAATCTTCAGATGAAGAATCTAGCGAGGATGAAGATTTACCGTGTTTTCAGACATTAATATTTGGCAAATCAGTAAGCACACCTTTGCAGATCAATAAACAAGTGACTTCTGTGGTAGAGTCTTCAGTAAGTCCCATCACGTTGCCTCACAATGGAAGTCATGATGACAATAATATGCAGAAAATGCCTGAAGCTGCCCTAAGTAATGAGTGTGGTTCACCAAGCCAGGAGTCAGAATGTTCCGTCAACTTATTTTCTTCCCAGTCCAACGTGTCTGAAGAATCAGTTGATGGAGCACAAGAGCTGAAGAAACCTTTAATACAAGTTCATACATCCAAACAAGTGAGCAATGTGAATGAGAGTAAAGAAACTTTTCAGAGTTTTAATGGAGGGCTGAAGAGAAACAAAACTAACTTCAAAGATGAATGCCAAGAAGACCCAAACATGGGAGCAAACCTAGGTACAAACCAAGATTTTTATCTCTGCGGCTGTGTTTGTAATGTCATTGCACCTAGGTTTTTGGTGTTTGCGTGGGAACTTTGGTCTGTATTTATGTGGTGCTTGCTCTTTCAAAGGAATGTATCAGCCCTAAACAATCAAACAAAAAGCCCTCAGTGGTTTATTTCCTGACAATTAAGTTCTTCCAGTATTCTTTGTTCAGAGCAAAAATGAATAGACTGGGTACTAGAGGTCGGACTGAGTCTGTCTGATGGGAATTAATTTTTGAGTGAAACGCTAGCTTTCTTACTGCAATGTGATACTTGCATCTATCAGCAAAATTTCATAAAGCCTACCTAAGCTGTTTCCCCAGATGAAATGTTTGTTGAAATTGGCTGTAGAATTCTGTAGTGCTTATTTTGACCTTTTTATGGCTTTCATAAGTATTGAGGACTTTCATCGCTGTTGAAACACTTTGAGTTCTATTTACTTTGCCATATGTGTGACAGAGTATTCTTCAAAACGTTCACTTAAAGTAGATCTGCGCTTCTAACTTAAGCATTTTCAAAACTTGTCACTTTATCATTACAGTTAACAGTTGGCTAAAAGGTCTGTGTGGCAAGAGAATATGGATAATCTTTGGGTTGTTTTTTTTTCTTTAACTAACTCAGATTTTCTTCCACCTTCTTCAAGGTGAAGCATCTGGATATGACAGTGAAACAAGTAATGTAGAAGATTCATGTGGACCATTCTCTCAGGGTGAAATCCTTACTACACAGGTAAGTGAGTTTATGCGCTAAATTCTAAAAGTAGTTTGCATTCTAGGATATAAGCAAGTACATGAAAGCTGTGAAGTCAGTGTAGTGGGAAACTGCTTTCATCATAATTCTTTGTGTTGCTAGATTACTTCCAAGAGCATAATTAATGAAGAATTGTAGAACTGCTTCTATGCCATTATTTGTCCAATTTTGCCTTCTATGGTAACATTACATTCTAATGGCCATAACTTGTTACGTGGTATTGATTATAGTGCTTAATTGTGGGGGATGCTAGTTAATGAATCTCCACACTGGACCAATGCTGGAAACCTCAGCTTCCTGTATTTAAAAGCTTCATTGGTAGGAATTTATGATTGGTGATAAGGATTGGATTTGCTATATTATAATATTTAGAAGCATGGAGACTTGCCTTCTAAGGGTAAAGATTAAATCAAATCATTCCATATTAGAATATTATAGATATAAGACCCAACAGGCAGTGTCCAATGAAAGGTGTGTCTAGCACAGTATGTTTTCTCTACTATTAATTTCCTGATTACTGCTTAATGGACTAACTTTATGTATTGGGTGATTGGTGTGGGGGTTTTGGGGTTTTTTGTTGTGTGTTTTGGTTTTTGGTTTTGTTTTGTTTGGTGGGGGTTTTGTTGGGGTTTTTTTGTCCTCTGTAACTTCAAGATAGGTCTTATGCTAAATCTCTCTCTTCAGCATTAACAGCCCTATGGGTTTTAATGTATGTCAAAGATGATTGAATTTCATTTTTATGCTTTATGGGTGGTTCTGTTTACCACATCAGTGCAAAATGTGGTCAACTGGCAGGACATTGCTCCCTGATGTAGCTTCATTGATAGAGATTCTAGGATATGCCTGGGTTGAATGGAATAGTGGCAGTATGGATGGGTGGGGAATTTTTTGGTTTGTTGTGTGGTGGAGGTTTTCTGTTTCGTTGCGGGTTTTTTATTGATTCAGTAACACGGAAGTTCCACATGGTGCCAGTGCTAGAGCTACAAATGTAGTATTCAGTGCTGTGGAAACTGCTTTATCCTGTATGGTGAAGGCTTTAGGTTTCTAAAAGGATCCTTTGAAGCCCTGAGTTCTTCTTACAAGGAGGTGTATATGGCATGTTTTTAATAGAGGGTATTGTAATTTTTGAGAGAGAAGGTAAGGAAGAGTTAGGATGAAATATTTTATTCCTTTTAAACAGTCTTTGGGGCTTTCAGTAATGATGGAAAATGCAGAGACTCAATACTTGATGTTTGCTAATGCAAACTAATGCAGTTGGGACAAAATGACTTCTAAAGAAATCTGTGCAGAAGTTCTTTTTTTTTTTTTCTTGACTGATTAAACTCCAGTGAGCTGTCTAAATGGAAATAATTTGAACAGCAAAATGACTGTGCAGTTGTTTGGATTTTTTTGCTTTTGATGTAGCATGTGTGCATTATTTGTTACAGTAAAAGCACCACAGTCACCTTTTGAACACATGGTAAAAACTAATTCAAAATAATTTTGTTTCATCTTACTGTTTAAAACTGAGTTTGCTAATGTTGGCACAATTGTGTATCCTTTGCAGCAGAAGAATGCTATGCAAAATAACCTAAAAAAACTTCAGCAAGAAATGGCTGTACTTGAAGCAGTGCTAAAGCAGCATGGAAGTCAGGACTGTGAATTTGTACCTATCCATAGGGAACTGCCACATTCCAGTAGTGAAGGAACACTTGGAGTGGAACAAATGAGACAAGAAAGAGGTAAATAGCAATGAAAACCTTTCCCAGCTTTCTTACAAACAGTTGTGTGACTATTACTAGTTTTTTTCCCTCTATCACAAATTATAGTATTAATTTAAAATTGATATGTTAGCAGAATTTTACCTAAATTCAGCTGTTCAGTGAGACATACATGTTTTATTTATAACTTAGGTACTACACTTAGTCTAAAAAACTCCTGTTACAGATCTGTGTGAGATTACATGGTGTAATTGTATAAATGGTGTGAGTAGGCCTTATGGCTTGGCAGTACTAATCCATGTTGCTATTCTGTCAGTTCTAGTTGTACTTTTGTTTTCTTTCACTGGAATGGGTAAGGGACTGGGAAAGTGGCTGAACACCCAAAAGGACTTGGCCTCTATTGCTGTGGTAGAATTTGTCCTTTAGCATACAAGGAACAAGACAGAAATTAGGTTAGGTATGTATTGGCTGTCAAAAGTAATACAGTACAGGTCAGGCTGCTGATGGGCAAAGAAGAGAATACCTGTAGTGGTGTGTAAATCCCCTGAACAGGACATGAACACACAGTTCCTAGCTGGAAAGTGCACAAGGCAGTAAATAAATGGTGAAGAATACTTTAGTAATCGCCAAAGGCTTATTGTATATTGAAGATAAAGTGACTTGCTACCAGCTATGTAAGTAATAGTGAGAGGGCTTTATTTAAGGTTTTTCTTTGTTAAGGCAAGACAGATACTGAGATTACTGTTCTGACAACCTATCTGCAACAGAGCATAGAGCATTCTTTGAACAAAGCCTACAGTAAGTCCAGATGTTCATTGTTGAACTTCTCAGTGCTCTAGAAAGGCTCCCAATGCTGATTTAAAGATTTCCAAAGATGTAATGCTTATTGAATTCTTAGATAAATTGTACCAGTGCTTTATTATCCTACTTGCTGCTAAAAATTTATTTCTAATTCTGTGGCCTTGTTTCAGTCAGTTATCTTTCTTTTCTGAGGGCAGCTAGAATAACTTAACATCCTGGAATTCAAAGTTATTTAGTGTCTTATCATGCCTTTACTGCGTATAGTTTTCACTGTAGAGTCTTTTCTATCTAAATTCAAAGGCTTTCATCACTGCTGTGGGTGCTAGTCAAATATCACAAAACGATCTGTAGGTTGCTTTTGATCTCCTGAATGATGGTGTTGTACACTGTAAGGTATGAGACCTTTAGGTTAACCTCTATCTTAAAAAAAAATACAAAAAATCTGAAATTGTCAGCCAATATAGTGCAGCTGTACCAATAGGTCTTCTGCTTGTGTGTTAGTAAGTTAGTTTTTGTTGTCAGAGTGTAGTCTGCATCAGGAAGCTCCTTCATGGAGAAAAGGGAGCTAAGACAGAAAAAGTGAAGAGGCTGAGCCTTTGAAAGTACTGTACACAGTGGTTTGTTCAGTTCATTCAAAAATCTGATGTAACAGCATCCTTCCCTACTGTGGCTGCTGCTTTGATACCTGGATTCCTGACAGGAAAGTAGGGCCATTTATTGCGGAAGAAACTCGCTGTAATTCTCTTGTGATTTTGTGTTACTGATTTAACAGCTGCACTGTGTTTTCAGCCTTCTCTCTATCTCATCTTTTGGACATCTTGAGCTGTTAAAACGTTAACAGTATAATTAACACTAAGAGACTGGTTACAATCCATGCTTAGTTAACAAAGCTTGTTGAATTGCACGGCGTTCAACTTTATTACAGTTTGAGAATATTATTTCGTAGAGAAGACTTTGAAATGTGACATTTCTAAGCCCAGTAGGCCAAATTCATAAGATAACTATAAATAGACTGCTTGAAGATTAAGTCAGCAAATCAATGGTTAGTTTCCTTCAGATGGGAAAACTACTTAAAATAATTTCATTAATACAATGCATGTTTACATTGTTATGCTAGAATATGGATTCCTGACTCATAAAAACTTAAACTGATCAGAGTTATTGATGGTTTGATAAAAATTACAGGCATCTCTAGCTATCAAATAAATGCCTCTCTACTGCTTGTGAACAGAGATACAGTAATGTGTTGAGGGGATTCCTAAACAAATTGCACTAAATAGTGTAAATTTGCCTTCGGCCTATTTTATATTCTACTTTTTCCACCTAATGCATAGCTGACATCGTAGTTTTGTAGATGATTTAATATGTGAAGTAAAATGTAGTTGTTAGCCGTGCTTCAAATGGCTTAGTATTTTGTGTAGATTTCTGTTTTGGGACACTTGCCTCTCTAAAGTGTATCTGGGTTGAGATTTTAGAGAATGCTTGACTTCTTATCTGAAGAAACAATTAAGAACAGTTGCTTTTATTTTGCTTGTTTAATTATTTTTCTTTTTTAAAGGGGCAGAGTCAACCTCAGAAGGAAGCTTTGAAAATCATAAATGCAGCATTTCAAAGGGATTTTCAGCCAATGATTTCCATGTTATGCCAAGTGATTCTCTCAACAGTAAAATCAAAGAGTTAGAAAAAGAAAGGTAGATGGTTTTTTGTTTTGTTTTTTTTACTTTTCTTTCTAATCTTGTATTTAAAAAAAAAAAAAAAGAAAAAAAATCTTGAAATAAATACTTCTCAGCTTTTGAGCAATTACAATAGCTTAGCTGTGGCTACATGGTTCTGATACTTAGAAGAGTAGAAAAGGTATTAAAACCAATTTCCCTCTCTCAAGGTCTCCAGAATTGTTGCTTCCATCTTCTAAATCCTGTTTGTTTAAGAGACCAGATTTGGAAAAAGGCCTTCAGTGTGACAGTGTTCTGAAGAACAAAGCTCCTTCTGAAAAGACAAAACCTGTGCAGGAAGCAGTGCAAGAATATAGTCAGTGTCAGCTTGAAGCAGGTAACGTTTAAGAGGGATCCAACATGTTTTGATTTCTGCTTTTTTCCTGGTTTTTTCCATGTTTTTATATACCAGCAAGATACAACTTTTTCTTGTAAATCAAGGATTTAAATTTATATATTTCTGGTCAATTTAAAAAGATGTTGTTACTTGTTTGCTTCGTTTTGTTTGGTAGCCCAACTTTATAGCTGCCCATCAGGATGGGGTTGGACAACATTTTGAGAGTAATGGGAGTTATTATCTGTCTCACATATAAATTGGTACTTCTTGACAGATGCACTACTAAAAGTTTCACAGGTATTCTAGTGTCTCAGCTATAGATCAGGAAAAAGTAATGATAGAGGCAAAGATGAAGTAATAAACAAATAAGTGGAGGAAGTGACTGCAGCATTTAAACTTAAGAGGTAGAGCAACAGCCTTCCACCATGACTACAAGAAGGATGAAATTGTTTCAAGGAGTGATTTCTCTTTTTCTTCAGAAAATGCAGATGAGCAGAAATCTGGGACCAGGCTAAACAGTGCATCTGTCTTATCAAATCTCTCTGGAAATGTGACCAGGAGTCCAAATAACGCGTCCTCCTCTGTAAGGCTTCTTAACCCTCGAACTGCAGAAGCAACAAATAGTTCTGTTGTAGCTCAGAATGCTAACAAAAGCTGTGCTCAAGAATGTAAATCGAAGAGAAGTGTGTGTTTTCCTATATCTGTTCTGCACAATGCAGCTGGGAAAGAAAATGCTACAAGTCCAGTTGCGACTAACAGGAAAGAAATGTCAATTGTGGCATCAGGTCTGAATCAAAGTGAACATGTAAGTATATTTCAGAAGTTTTAGAGATTACTTGTTAATCATTCCTCATTACCACTAAAGTCCTCCACATAGAGAGGTCTAAGTATAATGGAAACTAATCTTACAGGAATTGCAGATTAGTCATACAGCAACTCAGGTCAAACTTTTTCACTCCTAAAAATATGAAGAATGCTGCCTGTAAATGGCACTATTAAGCTTCGTGAAGTTTGAACTTTTTAAATGACTGCCTACTGTCTAGGAGAAAACCACATTATTCCAAAGCAAGGGGACTTTATTTCTAGAAAGCCTTGGGACTTGGAGGGGAGGGGGCTGTTTGGTTGGTTCCCTTAATGTTCTCAGATGTTGCTTCTTTACCCAAATTCTGATCCATAGTGAGGATTTCTGTAACTGATCAGTTCTGAATTGCTAATAAACCTGTTTCTACGATCCATTGTCAGGAGAATATGGCTTTTGGTTTATAAACTACTGACCAAGAGCTGCTCTTTACTCTAGCCTGTTGAATGGTGCCAAAATTAATGACTTTTAAGGAAATATACATTCTGTGTGCCAACACAAGTAAAACCATTACTTTAAAGTAACTATCTTATTATGTTATACTCCTATAAACTGGAGTTGTTGGGTTTTTTAATGTGTTTTGCTAGCTGTTAATTTTCTTAACTACTTTTCAGTTGGTGGTCCAGAAGTTTGCGAGAAAAACTCAGAGCACTTTATCTAATCACATTACTGAAGGAACAACCCATGTCATAATGAAAACAGGTTTGTTGCAAGCTATGTGAACAAGTCCTGTATTTACACACCATATAGAATTTTGACTCTAGGCTAACCAACAAGCAGACAGTTCAGCAATAAATTTGAATAAGTTTGAGGAGAAGGTATTAATTGTTGTCTTCTCTATCATAATTTTTTTGTTTAAACTTGGGAATCTTTCTTATTATTTCACAGCATCAGAGTGAGGGTATGTTTTGTTTCCTTGTGTGATTTGAAGTTAATGTTACTTAATTTTTTTTTTCTCCAGCTGTTTGGTCACAATTTTCAGGTGTTTACAGCACGTTAACATGAAGTAGTTCAGAACCAACCAAAAAGAAAGCAAGATAGTTCCTAAAGAAATGGGATACAGACATTCTGGAAATAAGATGCTATTTTGGTTTCCTAATTCCTTGCAGGGATTATAAATGCTGTCTCTTTCTAAATTTTTGAAAGAAACTTATCTTTAATAGAAAACTGGAAGTGGGACTTAACTGTATGTATAACTGATGGTAGTTGATAGTGAAGGCGTGCTTCCATAGGAACAAAGCAGCACTACCATTTCATTGTAACTATTATTTGCGTGCTTAATTAAGGTGCTTAAATTAGTTTTTGCTCTTTGGTAGATCTCAAGAATCCCATTATTAAAAGCTTGAAGGAACTTTATAGAAACTTCAGTACAATACTACAGTTTCAAATTTGACAAATGTATTGTATTCTGAAACAGCATTATATTGACTTCAGAAAAGCATAACATTCATCAGTAAAATTAAGTTACTATATTGCTGTGTCTAGGCATAGGTTATATTTAAGCTCTCTACTGAACCTACCACCTAGCTTTTAACCAACACTTTCTTAAAAAGCAAAATATTTTGAGCCAAATCTGTGTGGGGGTATGCTATATACTGTGCTTGCATTTTGCTTCATAGAAGCACTTCTAGCTGGCTCATATTTGAATACAGTCTTATCACATAAGCCTTTCTTGCTTTTGAAAACCAACATAGAAAAGGAGCCAGAAAATCCTGTTACTCCAAATCTATGGACTCAATTTTTGCCTTTTTCTTCAGGGAGTGTATCATAGACACCATGACCATATGTTTTTGGAGAGGCAGATTGTTCTGTCTTCATACAAATACAGATAGGATAAACTGCCTTCTGAAGTTGTGCCTGTTCTGGTAGAGTAGAAGATGATCTTAAATGGCTAGTCATCTAAAAGCTTATGCCAATATTAGGCACTGAATCCTACTGCTAGTGTCCTCTGTCTTGACTAGCATTCATGCTTTTTCTTGCCTCTTATCTTTACTGAATAACTAAAAAAGGGTTCCGAAGTTGTACATGTGATTAGTTTCTGCTCATTTCCTTCAGTTTAGTAGAATCAGGACACTAGAATTTCAGAACCTTTCTATAGATGGTCGTGATATTTTGCTGCTGCACTTAGCAAAAAAACTTTTGCTTTTAGGTACAAATAACCTGAGCTGTTTTTTTCACTAATGGCAAAACTGAAAGAGATCTTGTTCTTGTTTGCTCTGCAGATAAGGACCTGGTGTGTGAACGGACACTGAAGTACTTTCTGGGTATTGCAGGAAGAAAATGGGTAGTTAGTTATCAGTGTAAGTATAACTTATTTTGGAGCTAAACGGTCTCTGCCCTTCTACTACAAATGTACTCTTCACTTGTTCCAGTAAAAAAAAAAAAGGATCTCTTCATGTCTTGGCATCTGATGTTTTGCAGAGTTTCTTCTAAATACTTTAAAATTAAAAAAAAATTTAAAAAAACCCCAAAAAACAGCAACATCAAACTTCTTTCTCTTCAGAATACTTTTCCTGCTTTCAAATAACCACACTGGATTGCTCCCCACCTGGACAAAAGCTTTTCCTCCCTCTTAATTTAAATCTGAGATGCATGGCGTTAGTTAGTGCAAAATTAATATTATTTATAAAAGGTAAAAAAAGTCTTTAAGTTCTTTCAGGCATCATACCATATTCAGTTTCCCTTAATACAAATACCTTCAATTTAATATAGCAATGAAGTCAGACTATTGGCAGTGGAAGAACAATTTTGCTGGATAAAATGACTTGTCCTGTTCTGATCTTTTTATGTAGGGGTAATTCAGTCTTTTAAAGAAGGAAGGATACTGGATGAGGTAGGTCTTTTGTCTTAAGAGTGAAATGTCAAATGTGTAAGCAATGCTGTTACGTTGATAGACCTATTAGTAACCTCAGATATTGTCTAAATATTTAATATATGGAAACTTGGCTCTGAAACTGGGATTCTAGTTTTACCAAATGCTAGGACAAAAAAACCACACTTAGGCTATATGTATTCATTGTTATTGAAGACCTAATGGGTCCCTATTATTTTTTGGAACAGGTTATAGGCATATTTTTTAATAAGTGTTTCTACTGATATCGATGGATTACAGCATAGAGGAAAAGATCTATTGTTTGCTTGTGGAAATAACGTTGGAGCATAGCTATATACATAGTTTTGTTTTGTTTTTAAACTTTAGAAGAGCCAACTACTGAAAACTCATTCCAGCATTTACTACCTTTCCTAGTAGAAATGGCTTATTTGATATGACCCTGATTTAGGTGGATTTTTGTATTACTAGGTAGTATTTGGATTTTCATTCTCTAGTACAGATTTTTGGAGAATGTCGTATCAGTGACACAGTATGGATTTCATATATCTAATGAGCAGAAATGCCCACTTTCTGGTATGAAATCCATATGCCCTTTTGTCAAGCTTAGGGTGAAGAAGAAAAATCTTAGCCCCAAAAAGGCCCTAGGAAGGGGTATTAAAGGCCCTTCTGTGCTTGAGGTGAAAGGAGGAAGTTGCTACCAAGTTGACTGGGAATGCTAGAATATGGGACAGCTGTTAACATTGTCATACACTCTCACATTGCTTTAAGCAAGGAGAAGAGCCTCCAATTATAATGAAAACCAAAATTTTTTTTTCAAGTAGACTGAAAATATGCAGCTATTCTTCATACTCTTGTAGCAGGTTAGACTGCATGGAAGTTTTGGAGAAGTTTCAAGAAAGTATTGGAGAAATGGGAGTTTGAGTCTGATGTTATGAAATGCAGCACTGTATTTGTTATTAATCTATATACTAAGTGAATGCCTTGAAATAAAATAGATGTTGAAGATCTAGGGGTTATGTACTGATAATTAGTTTCTATCTAATGAGACTTTACTGATAAGTTAATTATAGTCTTGGAGTGTGCCCCTTCTTTTATACAGTTTGCTAGACTACTATACAGTTTGACTGTAATTTGTTTCTTTAAAAATTGTCTGATGCTGCAGGGTTTTCATTACTGCTCTCCATTTTTCTTGAAAAGCCTTTTAATTAATTTTCTGCACACACTTAATTGTAAGGTTTCCAGTTCTGAAATCTGATCACCTCTTCCTATTCTGATGCAGAACTCTGACCAGGAAAGTGTTCTCGGTTCTGATTGCTTGCTTATGTTATGTTCCAGGAGAACTTTGAAGTTAGAGGAGATGTAATTAATGGGAGAAACCACCAAGGTCCTAAGAGGGCTAGACAGTCTCTGACTGAAAAGGTAGGAGCACATCAGGGATGAAAATCCTGTCCTGCTGTGACTGTTTCAGATATGTGGCTATGCTAGCTGAATATCTGGAACTTCTTCCAATTTCTCTGCTGCTCTGTATACACAGAGTTGTACAAATTAAGCATTTTTTATATATGAAAGGTGAGCTCTGTCAGCAGCAGAGCAGATATGCTCAAGTGGCTCACTATGCTTAGAGTGAATGCTATCTTTTAATAACATCAGTATAGGATAGCACAGGGTTGGGGGTTTTTGATTATATTCTTTTGTTTTGTAGGTTACAAAGAGCTTCAGATATACTTTGTGAAACAGTGATAGCTTGGTAACCAGTCCTAGAAGTGCAATGAAACCAGCATATTAAGTATTGTCCTTTAAAGATAGCATATGTACTCTGTTAACATGTTCCTTGTTTTTCAGATCTTTAAAGACTTTGAGATCTGTTGCTATGGACCTTTCACTGATATGACTACAGGTGTGTCATTTTAGTGGAATTAAATGAACTCTTAGCATAAAAAATATTTGGAGGGGGATTGTGTGCATTCACCAGAGTTTTACATTTGACCTCTTCTTGGATACTCTTATACCTCTTTTACTCTGAAACTTTCAAAATACCTACATGAGGTATAGTGTAGGTAAAGAACTTTATCCAGTTCTATCTCCAGATAGAATGGAAACGGTGATGTCCTCAGAGAACTGCTCTGGTAATTTTGCTGTATTTCAAAACAGGCCTTTTATCTAGTTTATGTCTGATTCTCTACCAATGAAGGAAAAACATTAATATCATGCTGTCTGGTAATTGGTTTAGATGCTGTTGAACACTTGTATTTGAGCATTTTTAGTTCTGTCTTAGTAAACAGTTCCTAAGTATTGTTTTTCTAGCAGTTGACACATCTTCAGTGTAATCTTCTCTCTCTACCAGCAGATGTTAGAAGTGAAACACACAACAAACCCAGAAGTTTATATACAAAGAAAAAGCTGGGCAGGATAGCTTCCTTTTGTTAGTTTAAAACTGAATAAAGTATAGTAGATGTTTTGAAAATTTAAGCTAGAATTTTTCTACTTAAAATATTTGTACCTCTCTTCCCATTTTTGTGGCTTATACAGCAGGTATTTTCTGATTTGTCCAATATAACTTTGTTTGTGACTAGGTGAAATATCCTCACATCTCTTGACATTTACAGTAATTACTACAGAGGATGCCGTGCTTTCACCTGCTGCAGTGATCAATTATGGCTCTTACACTTGAGAGACTTATTTATCTTCTTCACTATCAATTCAACAAATTGGTGGAAATTAAATACTTTGGCTACTTTTGTTAATGAGAGATAATCACAGTTCTAACTTCTGATTTTTAATTTTAATTTCATGTCTTACATCCTTATGATAAGAGGATATAAATTGTTAGTGACTTTCTCTTTTAAGTTTTGGGCATGTGGTGTTTTACTTTTTCAGGGGTTTTTTGTTTTGTTTAGTCCTGACTAGAGGGTGAGGGAAGAGAGTGAGTTGCTGTTCCTCAGCAGGCTGCAAAGTGAAAGGACTTATTCTCTACTAAGGCTTACATTTCTTTCAAATGATGATAGTTTATATCTTGGAACAAACACATGAGGGCTTAGGGAATAGTATCAGTTTCAATGCAATATAAAACATTGAAGTAACAGACTGTTTATCTGATTTCTTCAGAACATCTAGAATGGATGGTGGAGCTTTGTGGTGCCTCTGTCGTGAAGCAACTTCATCTGTTCACACACACAACAGTGAGTGTTAATGAATGTTACACTTACATAGTGAATGGTCTATAGTTATGTAATACACAACATGTTGAAAGATTACATAGCCTTCATGGGCTTGTCAGACTGATGCGTGCAGGTATGTTAGAGAAAACTGTCCGCACAGTAATGATACCAAACCGCATGGCAACAGTTCTTGTGTTCTAGGCTCTGGCCGTTCAGTATTAGAAGACAGGCTAACGTAGTGGAAAACTGATCAGAGAGTACTCTATGTAGGCCAGATAGCTAATCGCTCTTGAAATCAGCACTGAGCCTCACTTTCCGGGGCAAAAAGCCTTTAATGCCTTAACTTAGTCACAGTACTCCTGGAGAGAAAACACAGAAAAATCTTAGGAACTAATGTCTTTCTCCCTCTACAACTCCTTCTTAAAGTCCTCTCTGAAGTGATGCACTGAAGCAGAGTTAGCCCAGTTACCGCTCTCTGCAGATAGGTGTGAGAGTGATTTAATGACAGACAGATAACAGTAGCGTTTTTATTTTCTTACCTTGAAATTCTAGAATTCGACTGCTGTCATGGTTGTGCAGCCAGATGCTTGGGTGGAAAACATGGATTATAGAGGTAAAACGACACACTGTCATGGACTGTTTTACGGTACACATTGAGTGTCTTTATCACCTCAGTCCTTTTAATAGTTAAATATCAGAGAGGTTTGTAGACGAATCAAAATAAAATCCTACTGCATCTGGAGATGGAGGTACGTCTTGGAAGAAAAATCTGGGAGGACAAGGTATATTATCTCAGAATCAGCATTAGAGTCTTAAAAGGTAGCCTGGCAGGCAAATCTTATTCTTGGCTCAGTTGTCCTGTATATCATCAGCTTTACAGAAATTTTTCTGCTTGGAGATAGTTTCTAAAAGGTGGAGAAGCATGCCATTGGAGGACTAGTAAGATCTAGGAGAAAGCCTCAAATGGGACAAGATTCTCTTGGTCTAGAAAAAATGTCTAGCTACAAAGCGTTAACTGATATAGCTTGGCCTCTTTTTTTTTTTTTTTTGCCTTGGGGTGGGGGGGCCTTTTGGGGCTTTTTTTTTTTTTTAAAATAAAAATGCTCCAGAGAAACCGTGAGACTTTGAAAGTGCAAGTGTTCCAGACTAACTTACTTTTAAATGAGATAGTGGGAGTTAAGGGCTGAATGGGAGCTAGTTAGGCTACAGTGGAGTTTAACAAAAAAAATGGAGCAGGAGGATGATGTAAAAAGCACAGCAGTTTCCATGGCACTGGGAAAATGAGAAAATAAAGAAAGATCCTGAAATGGTGAAGAACAGTCTGGGAGCACTTCAGTAACTTTCTGTTGCTCCTTTCTTAATGAGACTCATTGCTTGTCACATACTCAGTATGCCTGAGCAGACAGGAACTGAGGCTCTGTCACCAAGGTCCTAAATTAAAAGATAACAAGAACTGCTCTCTTTGCTTTTAGTGTTTATTCTGTAGTGTTCAAAACTTCCTGCCTGACTATTTGCCAAACAGCTATTCTTTTTGGAGCAGCAATATTACCTGCATTGTTAAAAGGAGTAGTGGTACCACATCACTGTTTTCAGACTCTTGTTTTTTACCAAGGCCTTTAAAATGTCAAAGATAAAGCAAATAGCTTAATCTGAAAGACATCAGTAAGCTCACCTTAAGCTTGCTTTGACTCACTGATAACTGTTTTATCATTTCTGTCTTTGTCTTACAGCAATCCAGCAAAAGAACAATGTTGCCATGGTGACTCGAGAGTGGGTATTAGATAGTGTTGCTTGCTATGAGTGCCAGGAGTTCGATGCTTACCTTGTGTCCTAAGGGTGATCTGCACTTCTTTTTCCATTGCTCAGAAATTCTCATCAGTGCTGATAGTTTGTTAATTATTTTAAGGACTGAGAATTTTTAAGTCACTTATGCAGAGATTATGTGCGTGTAGTGTTCTTGTTCAGAGTAAAATAACTGCATTTTTATTAACAATAAAGTTACTTAAACAACATTACCATATAAAGATGGAATTACCCACTGTTCTTTAAAGATTAACATTTCAAATTTCAAAACAGTCCTTTAAATTAATGTAAAACAAATTTTAAAAGTTAGAAAATGTTGAACACGGCCTCCTCGGAGAAATGGTGATGTATTATTTACCATTGCAGCCAGTTCCTGTTTATATACTTGAGGACAATTTGGAGAATTAAAACATACTTGCACTCCCGAGTAACCTCCATATTTTCATTTTGCATAAATACATACCCTGAATAAGGCTGTATACCAATACAATGGAATATTATTTTGTGATTACTAATGCGTCAGCCTTGGTTAATCTTAGGCCATGGATTATAGTTGTGTTGAAAACTACACAAACAGCTCTCCTGTTGTATATAAAAGTGCCAGCTTGCCCTAACCAGGAAAATTATCCACAAGTACAGCCCCTGAAAAGCCAACACTTGATTCTCAACGTAAACCGATCCTTAAAACAGCAAGCCTATACCAGTGTTGTCAGTCTTATTTCTGAGAAGCATATGTGGCACCTATGAACAGATAATAAACAGATGCACTTTAGTATCCCAGTGACCTATAATAAGCCCTATAAAAATCTGCTTCTAATAGTCCCTGCCTGCAAAATGAGACTGCAAAGAAAATGAATTGCTTTTTATACAAGAAAATATGTTGCCTGTTTCTGTTGCCAAGCAATTCAACTTCATAAATAATTTTGTACTTTCAGAGCAGAAAGAGAACTTGTTTTCATAAAGTTGTTGTTTAAAAAAAAATAAAATTGTAGCTAAGTTCAGAGAATTGTTTAGTGCTCAGATGCTGCTAGGTTGTCTTGGAAAGTTATAGAAGGTATGTTTATAAATATTGGAATGCTCAAAGGAAATAAAATTATTTTGGCAAGTATTTTACCTAATTGTTTAGCTCTTCTTATGTGAATCAGTCACTCAGTCTCTGCATTGAGGCATATATGAAAAAATATCTGAAGTCCAGCTTTGTGGAACGGGGGGAGTGGAGACTTACTGGAGGAGGTCAAGAATGTAAATTAGACTTCCAGAGCTGGAGTCAGAATTGTAATTTCCATCAACCTGAGAAGCAGATCTGTTCTCAGTGGGGCAAATGTGGTCTAACTGGGCATTGCTACTGGTAGTGCAAGTGCTGGAAGCATTTGCTCAGTTGACGTACATTACTGTTTTCTTCTATGTGACAGTATTTCATAACTATCGAGGCTGTTCAACATGGCCTCACCTTTGATTGATGCTCCTCTTATCTCTAGAGCCCACATTGGTGGTTTGGTTGTTTTTGGTTTTTTATAATCTACATTTCAAAAGATAGCTGGGGGACTACGACTAAATGCTGCCTGTTAGATGCAAGTAAAAGGCCAAGCAAGACTGTTTTGCATCTGCCATTGTGAAACTGTCCCTCAGATCTTGACACAAAGGTTGTCCTTTCTAGCAGGGAAGGTACTAGCTCCAGCTAGACAGTTGTCCGTAGGAACGACACCTGCAACATTGCCCTTCTTCCTTGGAGGTGACTAGACTAGATCTGTGGAAACTCTGTTTCTAATAAAGTATCATCTGTGAACTTTTGTAGTAATCTGCATCTCATTTAAGATTTGAATGAACTGAAACAGTTGACTAAACAGATAGCTAGGTAAAGGAAGGATATGCTTCCAGAGAAGTAGACAGTTTAAGGGGAGCTGATGTGGCCTCCATCATGGAACCCATATTGACTTCTCTAGTCTGACTTCCAGCTTCAGTAATAAAGCCCCAGCGCTCGGAGCCTCACAGTCACTATATGGCTTGGAAATGCCATTTATACATGAGGATCAAGCTGCATTTCCTCCCTGTTTGCTCATATGCAAGAGCAGCTTGCTTTATGACACTTTCCAGGGTAGAAAGCCTCTGAGGTGAATGCATTTTTGCGGCATGGCTAGGCCATGCTGTGCCTTTTACAGTAATTACCTGAGGGTAACGAGTAGCAGAATCAAACATCATTAAAGAACTAGACACATAGTTAAAGGGGCTGCATACAAACTGTCCTAGTAAGCAGCATGTGCCTTTTATACTATTCACTAGAGTGAGGGAAGAAACAAAGGAAAGGCTGGTGCTTGCTGTAGGTTTGCCTGAGGCTTTGCCATCAGGTAAGTACTATATTTGTAATTAAAATGGCTCTGCTTTCGTAACTTAACAGGAGCTTTTCTCAATGCATCAGGGTCAACTTCCAAGAAACCTGAGCTCTGCTGCTGTTCAGTGTACATACCCTCTCCCATGGTCCCAGCTGCAGGAGGAATCTATTGGACACAGAGCTTTGACCCGGTCTTTCTGGTCAGTACTTTCTTGACATCGTGTTCAGGCCATGCTTTCTCTGAATCAGTAGGAGCCGGTGCATCAGAGTAATGCTTTACTGTAGGAAGTTTTCACAACTACATGAGGAGGTGGGGCAATTGAATTCTTTCCTTCGGCTTTTCTCTAGGCTATTAAATGCTAATTCCTAATGCAAAGGAGGGGAATTTACTACTTTTGGGGAACAAAGTACCTCCTGTGCTAATGAGAGCTAACCTTGCAGTGGGGCAGTAACAGGCTGGCTTTGTCTCGCAGCCACTGCACTAGCATTGTTGCAACCCGTCCCTTTTTCCCCTGAAGGTGTTGTTGAGAATCCTTAGCATCTGATTCTGGGTAATACATTTTGCCTGATGCGTGGCTGTGCCATGCGTGGTTTCTATTGTTCTTTACTTCACTGAGCCTTCAGCTATGTAGAGTAGGAATCACAGCTGTAGCACCAGGGAGGCTCATCAAAAACATTTAGCCTGGATCTTGTCTACTATAGCATCTGAGATCAGGCACAGCCCAAAGCCTCAGGCCCTGCAGAGGTGTTCTGGGGCTCTGTTCCTGCCTTTTCACAGCACAAATGAGTTGAAGTATTTCTGTGAGGCTGCCTTATCTTACCAGAGAAACTGTTAACAAGCCATGGGGGCAGAAGCTGTCCAGGGCTTATTTTCTAATAGATGGGAATGGATTCCTGGTTAAAATTCATGTATATTAATTAGGTATAGCTTTGTCTTGCATCCTTATCAGCCATGCTGATGCGGAGGCCAGCAGAGAGTAAGCAGCCTGTTACCCATTCAGATGGTCCTTTACATTTTGCTGCTAGGCAGCATGGAGTCATGCATCGACGGAGCCCACTCAGGTTACATTAATGTTCTTGGAATAAATGTGTAATTGCTGTTTGCTTCATAGTTATTGTGGAGGCTGCAGACTGAAGCAACGGGGAGAGGTTTGTGGACTGTAGGGGGTAATTAAGCATCAAAGTAAAAATACTACTCAATAGTTAAAAGCCCTTTGCGTTTGGAAATATTGAATTTTGACGTAGGATTCTACTGCTTCTCAAAGGGAGTCTCTGGTCCATAAGAGAACAAAACAGCAGACTTTCTCCTGGAACATGCTGCAGCACATCTGTATCTAAAATTTTTGTGCAGTGCCTCTGATGCCTTTCTCCTTGCTATTCTAAACACTTCCCGCGTAAGGAGTTGAGACCGAACCATATTGTCACTCCTCTTTTTCCCTCCTTGGTCCAGTTCCTTGCTCAGAACACTTTAACATGCAACCATAGCTGCTGATGATGATACTGGAAACACCTGCATGGCATGCATGTTGAAGACTGATATACTGGAAGAGTCCACATGCTAGAAATTCCAGCTGGGTTCGTTTAGCCTGGAGAAGGCTAAAGCAGTAGGGGGTGGGGTATAATTGAGAATCCCCTTTAATACAGCTGCCAAATTATGTCAGTTTTTACTACAACCTGAACATGCAGGATGGTGCCAGCACACTGCTTTTTCCACCTCTGACTCTGCATCCTGATTTGTAGACTTGTCAGTACACAGGGTAATTGGTGGTGGCGGCGGCAGCGGCTCTTTGCTGGGGTGTTGCCCTTTACGTTCCTGATAGGTTATGGATGGCAGCTTCTGCTCAAAAAGGAGGTGAAGGGGGGCTTGCTCTCCATGCTATAATGGAGAGATTTTAAATGCATCTACTAGCAGAGTCTTGTAGTCATTATGCATTGTAAATTAGCTTCTTTAATATTCTTTTAGGGCAAGCCTCAAAGTGGCAAATCCATTTAACATATGTAGGAGGCAAAGGAAGGAGAGGACGGCAGCTGGGATTCCCACAGCAGGCTCTGTTCTGATTGGGCTGCACAAAGATCTCCCTCGTTCTTTCCTGCTTGGGGGTTTGGGGGAGGAGAGGGGGGAGCTCTTTAGCCTGCGCTCCCTGCCTTGCCACTTCACTTTCTCATCATTGTTTGGAAAGGGATTTTATTGCAAAAGTGCATCTTTAATTTATTGGAACTCCAACTTGCCTACCTCCTTCCCTCAAAGGAGCAGTAGCTCCCTGCTTTATGGGACTGATGGCAGAATTTGGTGTGTGTGTTAGCGTGGCACAGGGCTTCCAGAAGGGAAAGTTGGATTCCAGTGGGGCTGCAGCATTGTCTGGCTAGGGTCTTTCTCTACATAGCCCCACAGCAGAGCAAAGATTCGTGAGACTTCACTGATTTATAGAGAGTGCCTGAGCCTTTTCTACACCGGGACTGGTGCAAGCTGACTGAAGGACTGTGGGCTCTGGCAAACACGTTGTGCTGGCACTGCCTGCATTACAAGGGTCAGCGATACAGCAATCACATTAAATGGTGGATCTCAAAACAGTTTACAGATATGATTGATCCTTTTCTCCTATTCCGCTTCTGCTTGAGGCTAGATATTACTGCCCCTACTTTGAGTTGTGTCTGGCCCTAGGTAGATCAGGAGCATTTTTGTGCACAGGCTGGAGGCATCCCAGCCCTAGACAGTGTCTGTTTGCCAGACCAACTGCTCCTTCCCTGTGAAAGGAGACTGACAAGGGCTTGATTGTGGCTTGGGATGGTAGGGATTTGTTCAACAAAGGTATCTTTTGCAACAACTTTATTCTGCTGCTTTAGACTGGCTTTTCTGTGGGTGCCTTAAATTTGAAATAGTGTTCCTTCTGAATTCTGTAAAGTCGTACGTATTTCAGTACCTGACCTACTAATACTGCTCATGAGCAGCAATGACTACACGTATAGATTTTTGCTGAAGTAGTTTACTCTTTAAAATCCTCCCTCTGCATTTGGATCCATACACAAAGAGTTATTTCCTTGCAGATCTGAAGCCATTTATAAGAGAGCAGCTTAGTCATGGATGCAATTAGAACACTTGTCTGACTCATTACTAGAGTTAATGGGAAATCAAAGAAATATTCAGTATGTTCCTATAATTATTCTTGGTGATTTGCTGGATTGTTTTCATCTTGGGTCTGGTGTCAGTTTTATTTTGCTGATATTATGAATAAAAACCTTGTGCATAATCTATAATGATCCATCTTGGTAGAAAATGCCCATGAATTCACCTGGTTCACAGGACAGGTGATGCGAGCTGAGGCTAAGCAGTGAAGGTAAGGGCTTTGTCCTCCTCTCCCTACGTTGTTCTGAGTGTTTGCTGGCTCTCCTTTAGAATCTTAACTATGATTCTGAGACTGCAAAAGGACTGTTCAGACTCTCCAGGTTTTGTGCAGGGATTCTTTAGCGCAAATTGCGCTACACACCTTTCTTCGCTGAAGATGTATATTAAGCGTTTGGCTTGAATCAAAGTGGAGTCTGCAGAAGAAGATTAATTTGATATAATGTTAATTGTTTGGAGTATAGGTAATAGCTTTTCTTGAACAGGCAGCAAGAACAGACACCCTCTCAGAAAGGAGGTGAGAAGGGCTTTTCTGAAGGGATTTCAAGACTCATGCTTATGGAATCAATGCAGCACTTTCAGACAGGTGGGGAAATGTGTGCAGGGGCTACCTGCAGGGTAAGGCCAGAAGGTGTAGAGGCCAGGGGTAGAGTACAGGCTCTGTTATTCTGGGACTCAGATAAGAATGCCTGCACATCAGGTCTTTGCTTTAACAAGTATTCACCAGTGAAGCACAGCAGTGCGTTTTCCAAAGGTCAAGAAATCTTCATTTCTGTGGTGGCAGTGTGACTGTATCCTGCAAAAGCTGCTGGAGCAAAGCAAAACTGTGTGGATTGTCACTTGTGCTGCCTATCTGATTCTAGGGCCACTGCAATACATAGAACAGCCAACACACAAAGAAGGCTGATTGATACTCAACCACCTCTCCCAGAAGCAGTGGTCTGAGTTTAGGAGTCACTTAAGGAAAACAGAGAAGCAGTTGGTGCTGCAGTCCTTCCAAGCATTTGTGCGTGAACTAATCTTCATCCTGTCCTGGATAGGAATAACAGAGTGTCTCTTGGTTTGCCTTTTGCCCAAAGCATGGAGACAGTCCATCTTCAGTCACAGCTAACTGCTGGGTAGCAGCAAGATGAGGGCTGAAGAAGAATTTTTATTCCTTGCAGTCTATGAAAGGGCCGGGATCTGAGACAGGTAGTTTTAGCCTTGGACCAGCGTATTACCAGGAGGTTACAGAATAGAGGAGGGTGGTACAGTTGCTCTCAAGTCATACACGCATTAGACTCTGAACTCATTCTTATCTATGCAGGTTCATCTCTATTTGAAAGGATGTGCTATGTATTATGTGCCTACCAGCAGCTTGTAAGCCTTAGCTTAGACTTGAAAATCATCAACTCTTGTTTGCTTGTTTCTTTGATGTAGAGAGCACTTTTGCAAAGCAGTTCCTTGTTCTGCTGTGGAGCAAAGACATTCACAGCTCATCAGGCTCGGAGCCTTTAATGTTGAGAATGCTGGAATGATGGTATTTGGCAGGCAACAGGTACTTATCTTCACAGGCACATGAGGGAGGGCAGATTCTGCAGGCTGTGACTTATTCATGTGTTGAGTGCTGCTGCTGCTGCAATATCTAATTAAAAAAAAAAAAGCTTTCAGGAGATGATTTACTGTAAAGTTCAGATGTTTAGCAGAACACAAAGTCTTTTTCCCTAAAGCAGGATGCAAAGCAATCGTACCTTCATGTACCTGGTCAAATCAGTAGCCAGGCTCTCCCTTCTACATTTTTCGCTGCCATGCCTGCTATAGCACTTAGCCCTTAGAGAGGTAGGAGATCTGAATGCAACTCAAGATAGGCATCTGGCTTGACATGGACTTTTGATGTTAAGGTGACATGCCACCCATCTGCAGAGGAACAATTCCAGTACTGAAGTTGCTGTTGGAAGTCAAAAGATCGCAGGAGAAACATTTGCCGGGATTTTTTTTTTTTTTTTTTTAATGAGCTGCAAGTCTGGTTACTGCAGGCTTTGAAATGAAGTACTTAGTTGTACAAAGATTTGACAAGTTTTCTGTGAAAAGCAACCTGTGATCTGACTGGGTTTTTTTCTCCTTCCCTGATCAGTACCCAATTCCTGAGTGAAAAGCACAAAAGAAAGGCTGTGCTCAGTTGGACCAAGCTGTACAGCGAAACAGTTCTTTCCTTCCAGTTCCCTGTGGGGATGGCACCCTACAATATGAGAGCTGGCTTCCCTGTATCTGCTGAACAGTGCTACTGTTCATCAAAAAAATTGTTCAGGTGCACAGCTAATTCTTCTGACTCTCTGGAGTACTAGCTGTCCTGGCTCATTGTGCCTACCACGCAAGGGTTCATGTTTCCATCAGACAGGATGGGCATGTAGCCAGCGCACTCATGCTGGTTACAGTCCCTTCTGTTTCTGTCCAGTCACAATCCATGCAGCAAACAGATTCCTGGATGCTATGGCTTTATCAGCTAATGAAATCTGAGACTGTGTCTGTTTGGGCATCTCCCAAGCAACCTCTAAATTCTCTTCCCTGTGAACCAAAATATCCAGAAATACTAATGCTGCATCATTACCAAAGAGTTTTCATGCATGTATCTTGCAGATGTGTACAGCACAATCACCTGTGTTCACATGTGTGTGCTGGGTGTTTCCAAGCTGATGAAGACACATCTGCAAACAGAGGCTCACAACATCAGTGCCCTGTCCTAAAGACGGGAAGAATTCCCCTAGCTGGATTTGGGTGGAGGCTGTGGCTTGTTTATCTGTGGGCTCTGTTCTAGCTGCCTGTTGAGGATTTCAAGGGGTGGTACTGAACTTATAGCGGATTAAGTGCTTCAGTCAGGGCTACGCTGTAGTGGGTCTGTGTTAGGCTGGCAAGTTGGACGTGTCACACTGTGCCAGGTTTTACTGAGCAGAAAACCCTCATGAGTTGAATGGCGAGCCAAAGATAGGAAGCTATCAGCATGTGGCTGCGTCCTGCTAATGAATCCTGCTGAAATGCAGTTTGTAAACGAGATAAAAGCACCATTTCAGCTCAAGCTGGTGTTAGTGCAGAACACTGTACTGTACGGTTGCTACTTGGAGATAGCTCCTTTGTATAGTGAAGGGTTGCCAGCCACGTTAGCTGTATTAGGGTCTGGCTTAGCTCTTCCAGCCAAGCCAGGCTATGGGAGCCCATTTGGTGGAGAGGTGCAGAACAGGAAGAAACCCTGAAGTTAAGATTGAGCCTTCTCCTGAAGCTGGCAGAGCTGCTGCTGTGGTACTTTTCAAGCATTTACCAGGCAAGATTTGACAAAGGGCAGACGGATCCAATGTGAATGCAGTGAATCAGGGCAGCTATTTATACTACTCCTACAGGGATGCTGGGTCAACCATTTCCCACGAGCTCTTAATTCCTTTGTTCATTTTCTCCTATTCATAATAACCTTTCCAGAAACTTTCTTAGGAGGTGTGTGGAGGCTTTCCGCTCTGCTTGCACTCTCACACATTTCTCATTCCTGGCTTGGAGGACTTTTTGATTTACTGAGGCTCTGTTTCTTAAGTAATCTCTTGGGGAAAATCGTCAGTACTGGTGAGAGAAACGCCTCAAACCTGTTCAGGATTAGCTAAACATAGATGAAAAGCTTATACTTCAGAGGAAGAGGAGTTGGTGCCCAAAGCATCACCATCAACCAAGTACTGACAGACTGTCACTGTGGCTAGAACTGAGTGTGTGTGAGGGAAATCTTCAAAGAATTTTCTATAACCTGTTTCTCACCTGGTGATTGTGATTATTTGTCGTGGCAGGGAACTAGAGGCTTTACTTGGATTGGAGGTCTTTGACATACAGGGAACTCCAGAGGCTGATGGTGTTCTTGTCCCTCTATTCAAAGCATCAGGTCTGGCCTGCTTTCTTTATGCTGGTCTGGGGAACTAAGTTCTTATGTCTAGTGCACCTGATCCTATAGCCTATTAGGATGCCCCTTTTCCTCACCAGGCTTTTGCTCTAGATTAGCAGCTGAAGAAAACCTATTTTCCCTTGTCCCAGGAAGAAAACTCAGTGCTGAGTCCCTATAAAGGATGCAGACTTTAGACTGTTTAGCGTATCGTATAGAGTTCTGTACCCATTCCTTGAGAACTGCTCAGCACAGAAATATTAATTTTAATTTTTAAATTTTTAATTTTATTTTTCATATGGCCAGTGAATTGTAGAGAGGTTTGTGTGGTTTGTCCTGCAGTTAATATTCCTCTTTACAGTTGCAGAGGCGGGGGAAAGAAGACTGAATTGTCTCTACCCTTAGCCAAGCAACCAGACGTGCATCTGTGCAAGCGTGTGCTGGCAATACTAATCAAAGAACTGCTGGCAGACCCCTGGCCCAGCAAACTCTCTGTTTTATGGTAGCAGCTCATTATTTTGCTGATCACCATGCAGTTTTCTAAAAACCACTGACCCCTTCTTAATCTTAATTTGACTCTGGCAACCAGACTACAGGGGTTGCAGTTTCCCCTGCCACAGTCCCATAACAAGTACAATGCTTTCTGCTGTTGTAAATGAAAACCAAGCAGCTGAGAATCTGGCTAGATGTGCGGAAAGCCACATCTAGGGTAAACAAGTAAAGACATGGACTTATACTTGACCTACAGAGTGTTTCTTTAAATTTCCACAATTATGGAGGATTATAACAAAAACAGCTGTAAAAAGCCAAGGCTAAGCCACAGTGCTGGGAGTAACCATACAGAGAGGCACAGTGTAATTTTCTCATACCTCCATCAGATAAAATCTGTGGAAACCAACATCTCTACATGAACTATCTCTAATTGATCCTATAAATGGAGGTAGAAGGCTGAAAAGGATAGCCACCGACTGGAACCATTTCAGCACTATGACTGGGCGATATGTGAACTTTCTCTTGCAACAACATGTCCTGGACATACTTCTTGGCCTTGACTCCAAGTAGAAACTCTTCAGTGGGCTTGTGACGGGAGGGAAATGTGCTCCTGAGTGAAATGAGAGATGGTTTCCCTAAGGGACAGAGTCTTGCCAACTGTTTTAAAAGGTTTTCCTTTCCCTGAAACATCCAAAACTCATCATAAAGCTCATAACTCTAAAAGAACCATGTACAGAGTAGCTGGACCTAGGGCTAACTGCTGGCAGCAACTGGGACAAAGGCACTGGGGGGAGCAGACGTGGACGTGCCTGATGAGGTGCTTGGGACATCTCTGTTGCAGACCACAGTATGGTGTAGAGGTGCCTAAGTGGGCCTGAAGAAAAAGGTAACTGCAGCAACGCAGCCTGGTTCAACAGCCTGCAGCATAGACAGAGCCCCAGGTACATACAGACCCTTGCCAAACTAAAGCTTAACAATTACCCTGAGGCCAGAGGCTGTGTCGTTGCTCCTCTCATCCAGGGAGCGCTGCTGCAGGGTGCTATGGCAGTGTTACAGCAGAGGTCAGGAGGACTGTTCTGGGCAGCACGCTTCAAGCCCAGTCTTGCTGCTTTCACTTGGGCAAGACTTCACTTGGAAAGACTCCCAGAGATGTATTGCAAAGAGGGCTAGAGACTACTCTAGCCTACTGCTAATAGTCGTAACATATCCATGCAAGACCGTAGCTCCAGGCAGCAGGAGCCACTCTTCAGTCTCAGTTACAATTTCAAAGCAACTTGCCAGGCTTGTTCCACTACCTAGATATTAACAAGCTGACTCAAAAAGAAGGAAGAAATTTCATCTGTGTCTTGCACATCATTATCTTTCCTATCTGACTGCCTTTGTACCTCCCCTTCCCACCTTTCTGTGGAGATAAATCAAGGGCCAGAATATATTCATGCAGCACAGGCAATAGCAAGAGACTCAGGGAGGAGGTTCTGTTTATGGAGCCTCCCCAGGCCAGGGCCTGGCATGCTGTTACATGCCAGAATAAGCATGTTTAATTACCTGCATTAATATTCAGGCCATGAAGTCATCAGCATTTGTATTTATTCATTTATATAAATGGAACAAGCTTTCCAGAGCACTGCTGCTGACAGCACATTCCCTCAAGGCCCTTCCTGAGAGAAGCATTTCCCATTTTGCATGCATACATTTCAATTAATTACAATGGGTTGATTGATTAAATGAAATAAGATGATTAATTAAGTGACAGTTGTAGAAATCAGCTGGGGTCAGAGTAAACACATGGAAAAGACAAGTGGTTCACTTGCAGTTCAATTTTCACCTCAGATCAATGGTTCTCTGTCGTTTCTTAGATACAGGGATTTTGAGCACTTTATTGGAACAGTGCATTGATAAAACAGAAGAAAGAAGTTTATGACAGAGGCAGACACTGTTCACTGAAAAACAAAGCAGCGCTATTGCCAGGACCCCCAGTATCTTCTCTGTGCTTCTCCTGGCCTCAGATCCACGCTCTGAACTAGGCATTTCTTTCTCACATTATTTGCCATGACTGTGAAAGGTTAATGGTGCTGGTCAGAGCTGAGAACAATGCTAGATTCTTACATTGATCTCTTCGCATCCATACGCACGCACAAATTGCAGCATCACCCTACAATACCAACACTGCTCCCGTCTTGCTTCTGATCGCTCTGCTGCAGTGATACACCAGCCTGTCTCTGCATACATCTGTTGACAGGCTGCCTTTCTCCCTGCGGCACCTCCTGGTGCTCCTGGTCTTCCTCTGAGCACAAAATAGGTGAAACCAGTCCTGTGCTTAATAGATGTACTCCTTCAGTAATAGATGGAGAATGTCGCTGAGGTAGGGATAGGATCATCTAAAGGGTATGTGCAGCCTAGTAGAGTTGTCTGAAGGTCCAGCCTTTCAGTAATGTATGTTTTAAAAAAAAAAAAAAAAAAATCAAAAAAGCAATGGTCTGTGTACTTAAAAACCCAGCCTGGACTCATGTCAAATTCCTCCTGGAAATGAGTCTGCACTCCGGTGTGCCAAAACGTGGGGATTGCTACAGGTTGCTTTACTGCCCTTGGCCTTTTGTCCAGAACGCCAAGATTGCTGTAAAGAGCTAGCAAATGCCAAGCGATCCTTGGGCCACATGAGACGTGAGTGAAGCAGGTAAACCACACCCAGGGAGTGCTCAAAACCACACAGGACCTGAGAGTTCAGATAATGCTCCATGTATTGCTGAGACTCAAGAAACACAGAGTTGTTCCTTCCCTAATCTCCTTCCAATCTATGAATCCATGTGCTAAGATCAAAGGGCTTTTCACTAGAAAAAGATTACTATTAGAGAGTGTCCATAGAAGATCTCAGGAGAGCAGATCAGCGTGTCTAAACACGAAGGCAGAATTTGGTTACCCCAGTACCAGATGTCATCTACCAGCCCTGTTTCAATGGCCTGTACTAAAAGTATGTAATGATGCTTGGTGCCTGAAGTCAACCTGAGTATGGCATTTTCATTGAGCTTGCACAGCCAAGGCCGTAAGAAAGGAAAACAGACTCCCAAAAGGCTGCTCCAGAGGACGTAGGTTCTGGCATACAAACTGGAGTTGCAGGGGCAGGGGGCCGGGAGAGAGAGATGCTGAATCAGCAGAGGGACAGGGCAAAGAACTCATAAGGATACCAGTTCCTTAATGTCAGGAAACAGGTTTTAATTCTACAGCCACACTGTTAGGATTGGCTAGAGGAAGCTCTTGCCTCTTCATAAGACCCTGGAATCCTTCCCTGGGCATCTATCTTAGAGTTATAGAAATCAGATGTTAAAGACCTCTTGTATCTTCCAGTCTAGCCATCTGTCAATGCAGGATTGTTCCCAGTAGCCTGACAACGAGGTGACTTGTTGCCTTTGACTGCGGTGCGAGGTAGTATGTTTTGGAACTTTGGCATCTGGTTCCCCACACCCTCTGTCCTGATACCTGGCAAGTCTGCACTCAACATTTTACAATTTATAACTGTGTAATAAACCCAGTGATATTCCATATGGTATTTTCCATATATCTGTGTCTCAGACTTGATTCTATCCTTAAGTTAGGCTCATTTGGAGCTGCAAAAGTGACCCCAGTTTTGACAGATGAAGAAAGATACAGCAGTCCAGAGAAGAGTCCAAGGGATGGGATTGAAGCAGGGCAGGGTGGCAGGGCTGGATCCCCCTCACTGTGGGAAACTGCGCACCAGCAGAGGCTGACAGCAGCATGCGGATCCGTCATCCAGTAGCACCTGGTACATGGGATCCCGAAGTGGGAGAGAAGCAGCATCCGTACTGCAAATGTGTGATGTGAGAGGAATGTGAACTGAAGCTAAAAGAGGGAGTCTTCTGCCCAGTGGTGTGTTCCCTCTCAGCACGTGAGATCTGACTGGATCCAAGTTGTCAGGTGGCCTTGTAAATGGAAGGAGTCCCTGGGACCAGTAGGTTTTATGTTTTCCATCTCTTAGAGGGACCGGCCTTCGTTAGGTAGGAGGATGAAAACCCAAGCCTTTCAGAAATCTACATGTATAGGAAATTTTGTTTTTTACATATTCCGTGGGGATTTTTCAGGGCAACCAGCAGCAAATGTTACAAAACTAAATATGAAACTGCCCTTCGTTCCCTACACTCACCCAGCCAGGGTGGCACCTATGTTTCCACAAGTTGGTTTGACCTATTGACTAGCCGGATTCTTCTCTCCAGCTCCCTCTGTTGCTCAGATGTAATAAAGTATTTTGCTGTTCTAGCTCCAAAGTGAAAACACCTCTTCAGTCGGGGAAAAACAAACACACAAACACCTTAGCAGAAAAGGGTACAAGCCCATTCAACACAATCTACCTTTCCCATCTTAAGAGGACTGACTGATCATTGTCCAGATAATTTTGGAAAAGTAATCAGTAGAAAGTCCATCACTGATAAGCTTTGCTTATTTATTACTAATGTGACAGGGGTTTCCAGGGGAAGGGGTCTCATTCTGACAACATCTACAGGAGAGACAAATAACCAAGGGGCAAAAAGGCAGCACAACAGGAGCACTGAAATCACGACAGCTGCTGGAAACCATGACTTTTGGCAAAGTTGCAGAATCTTCGTACTGCAGCAAAGCTAAGGCAGCAGCCCCACCATTCCTGTGGATGGCAGCTGGCTTGGTGTCTCTGCACTTGTCGTGTTCCACAAGTAGAAAGCACGGGCTGTCAGGGATAAAGGCAGTGAAAACTGCCCCAGCACTCAAAGAGCCCATGAAATGAATTGTAAGAGTGGGAGCCTCAGCAATGCCCATCTTTGCCTGCAGAGCTTTCCTACCACTAGAATGGAATAGAAACATTTTCTTTCTGAAAGAGAATTTGGCATTTTTAATGTAAATGTCAAATTACTGCTGGCTAATTAGAGACCTTAACCCCAGAATTAAGTCCTAGGGTAGGCTGGGTGGAAAGGTAAAAGCCCAGCTTGAGAAGCTGCATAATGAGCAAACATTAACTATCAGGCACAAACCTAGAGGAAGCAGAGGGCAATGTGAGAGTGTCTGATAATCTCACAGATAAATATATGGGTAGACACATTAATATGTAGGTAAACACTACTCTGTTCTGTATACTCAGTAATTATCTCAGGGATCACCTAATCTATGTCAGAATTCTCTTTGATTTAGCTCACTTCCAAGCTACTGTATAAAAACAATCAGCATGTTATTCCTGATTGTCAGATCCAATACCAGATCTCTTGGTTTAATGAATTACAGGCAACCCTCTGAGATTGTGCTCTCTACTTACTGGGGGCAGACATGCAGGTGTGTCTACACAGTCGAGAAACATCTGTGCTGCTGGTGACCATAACAGGTCCAAGAAAAGGCACTAGCCCTCCTTATTCCTAGGGATTTCAAATAGGTTGCTGCATGCAGGCTGAAGACTTGCATGGTACTGCTGAATGTACGAGGTGTACCCAGGTGGGTCATACAAGCTGTGGGTAAAATGAGATTAGTCTTGGGAACAGCACAATTCCCTGGGACGCTATTCAGGTTGTTACACCACTCTTCACTGTCATCGCTGGGTACTTTCCAAAGGTCTCAGGCAGGTTTCTGAGAATTTATCTCATACTGAAACCAGCTTTACCCTTGCAGGGGGGGAGCACTTTTCTTCAATTGCATAAAAAAAAAAATCAGAGTTTTGTTTCCAATTCTTATGCCAATTCTTCTTTTGACCTTGAATGCATCCTTATGCGCTTCCATTTCCACTTGTAAGGCATGGAAAATGGTATTTCCTGACCTTTAGGGTGGTTTGTAAGGATAAATTCATGGTTTTGCAATGGTCAGCAGCAGGGGTCACTGACACCTGTGAATAAATTCAATGATTTGGACATATTCAGGAGGAAGCTGCCTATGTATCAGCAGAAAGCACTAAGTGTTTTCCAGTCCATGGGATTGGGATTTCTGCAGCCTTCTGCTCTCTCCTTGTTCCAGCAGCTCCTCCCTCAAATGCTCCAGTGCTCTTCTTTATGCCACCCGTACAGTTAATGCTGACTAGCGATGCAGAGGAATATATACTGGCTTAATGATGTCAGATATGTTCATTCATTATCACCCAACTGGCTATAAGGATGATTACAAAGATCTAGAGTTTTCATTTCCTTAAAGCCCACTTGGCAACACCAGGAACTGAAGAAGGTTCCTTGTGTAGACATCTAATGAGCTAAACCACTTCTGACAGCAATTACACAGCATCTCATACTTATTATATTCCTTCTTCAGACAAAGACCAAGGTCAAATCTGTAATTAAAGCTTATCAGGGAGCCCACATGAGTGGGATGCAGAGGGAGGCCTGCCTTCAGTTATATTTTCTTGCATTTCGACCAAGGCACACTATCGATGTGTATTACACTTGGAAACTGCTAAAAAGGCTGTTGTGTTATGAACTAAAGAGATAAAGCAAACAAATCACAGGCAAATAATTCTGAGTCCTCAGTCTGTGATTTTTGCTGTTTGACCACTACTGTATATACTTTGCTGTGATAATCAACAATAATAAATATTCACCTCTGAATCCACAACATGTTTTCAGAAGCACGCCTTGCAATGCAGAAAGGGTACTTTCTGCTCTGCTGATCAGCATGTGCTTGCTCTGCATTACACCATCATCTTGCTGCAGCAGGTAACGCCTCTATGCAGCTATCTCCAAAATGTAGTTACCTCCTCTTCAATACATGAGGACTAAGAAGGTGCACTTCTGCAACAGCAGCAAAGGTAGACTAGATGTATTCAAATAGGGTCTGAATTACATTTGTATTATGGCTCTCCTGTAGAATAACAAAGGCTCAGACGGGCTATAGATGTGGTTTTATGTCAGAGCAGTGTAAGCAGGAATTAGCATATGTAAGAATGAAGTCTTCAGGTTTTCCATTTCTCATTCTTGTGATCTTGTTAAATAGAAACAGTGGCAGCTAATACATGAATGTGTTAAACTGAGGCCAGGATGAGTAACTTATTAGGATTTGAAATCAAAATATCTGGAGGAAATGATGTAGTAAGTTTTTTCCCTGACCCTTTGGAGAAAAATATGCTTCAGCATAGCATATTACACTGTTGGTTTTTCCTGAGATCAATTTTGCTAAAGTGTCATTACAAAATTGTGTCATGAGGATTTTTTCAGAGGTTCAAAGTAGTTTTTAGGTGTGTATTGCTAAAATTATTAACAAATACTGTGATTTTAGTGCCAAGTGACACTAGGCATGATACAACACTATTTTTTTTCATTCCCAAGGGAAAACAAAATAAAAACAGAACTCAAGTCAAGTATTTTGAGGTTTGCTTAGAATTTCTGGTACATTTGACAAACTTCTTTTCATGAGAATATTTCATTGTTCTGTGAACAATTTTTAATCTGTTAATTTCTGGACTTTCTGGGACATGACAGCATTCCAGTAACCCAAATCAAAGCTGAAGCAGTGGAGGTCAGAGTTGCAAGGTCACAGTTATTACGAACTGTGGCACAGGCTTCTCTCTGAGAAGGCTGAAGCTCTGGCATTCTGGTAATGGACTTGTGGGCTGCTAGAAAGTCCTTTCATCACTAATAACTCATAGCAGCACCTGCAGTGAAAGACGGACTAGGATCGTTTGGTTTTCCAAGACTCACAGGCTCAGTGATGACACCCAACTGTTTAATTCTGTGATTAGACCCTTTCCTAGATAGCAAAAGGGCTGTGCCCACCTTGGTACCCACCTACACTGTCCTGCTCCATCTGAAATTACTGCCAGTAATTTAACTGCTCCTGAGCTTTCAATAACGGAGCTGCACTGAGTTTATCCCCAGGAAATTGTGGGACCAGGCAGGAACAGGCTCCTTGGGATGCTCAGTTCAGGCTATGTGACAGTGGGGCTGTCAGGGCACTCGCTCCCAGTACTATTGTAAAGAAGATGCTGAACTCAGTGAGAATGAATAAGCTACTTATTAAAGAATAAACAACCTATGGACTGAGAAGGTATAGGATTAACCTAATAGCTGCTGCTGAAGTTAGCAGAGACCAGGCCTTGCCATGTGATACTGTCTTTGCACTCCTGTGCCATGATGAGTGAGTTGAGCAAGGAGACAGCCATTCAGCAATGCTCTATGTCACATACTGCTTGAGAAAATAATTTCAATATCCTTGCTCCCCTTCCATTCCTCATCACAGGCTGACTGACACTAATGGAAAATATTCATCGATCCACATGGGATGTTACTGATGGTCCACTGGCTAGAGAGGTGTTTCATACGCCCTCTCTCCACAGGTATCTAGCTTGTTGAATAATTTGCTTGGAGCGTGTTGAGAAATGCCAGTGAAATATAAACTGGGAGACTGACAGGGAGGAAATGTCATGCCTTGGCTGTTTCCTGCTTGTGTGAGGAAGACTGAACATGCATGCTGGGTACAAAGGTTTGCATCAGTGCCCCTCTGTGGAATGTGACTTAGGTCTATTTGTCTTTGGATGGAGATGGAAACCCTGTGAGAGAGGATGTGGTTATTTGTGCACTGTGGGTACACGTGCCGTTGATGTTTTGCTTGGATCTGATCCAAAAAGTCTGGATAAAAGTAAAAAGTATTTCCAGTTTGGGAACGACATTTCAGTCCTGCCTGTAAATATGGGACAATGGAGACATATTTTCTTGGAGGGAAAAGAGAATGGCTTGTTAGTTGTTCGGTGCCCTGACTGTTTGAATTAAGTTAGAAGAAGATCAGGACCTCAGGCAGAGTTAAATCATGCCAAGTGTTCCCACGGGGAGCTGCTCTGCCCACGCAGCCGGGCCCAGGCTCCGGTGGTGCTTGCCCGTGCGTGCGGCGAGAGCAGGACAGCGTGCCCAGAGAGCACTAGCAGTGCTGTAGCGTGGGTGTCTTCTCTGCCCAAATTGGTGACCTGGTGTGTGGTTGGCTCTTGTCTTCTTGGGGTCTCTTCTGCCGGGGGCTCTGGGGTTTCTCCCATACTTGTGATCTGTGCTGGGACCACTTTCAAGTTTGCCTCCATCAGCAAGTCTAAACATAGATTGATCATCTTGGAAAAGACTCTTGTTAAATGTGTTTAAGGCAAATATTTACTAAACAGAATAGATCATGCAAAGTCACCTCAAAATATGATAACTTTTTTCCAATAGATATTGAATAAACATTGCTAGCAGCCATCAAATCTAAGAGCTAATGGAAACTCCCTAGTGTTAATTGCTTGGTTCAGTTCCAAAGGCAGCTTATGAAAATGTACAGATATTTTTCCATCTATGTATCATATCTACTACTTTTCTTTTTTCCTTTTTGAAATACAACAGATTGCATGTTTATGTGCTAATTTCTGGTGCAGGCACAGCACTAAATAATCAGATCGACATTCAGTCAAAGTGCTTCCAAAAACTACAAGCACAAGTATCTGATTTCTTCATATAAGTCTTATGACAACAAAAGCATAAAAGGGGTAAAAACCTGAAAGAATAAATAAAAATTAATAACTGCACTTGCAAACCCATATTTTTTTGTAAACTATTAATGTTTGCATTTGTTATTGATCTAGTATGCCTTAAAATGTAAGGGAAAACAGGAACTTTCCATATTCACAGTTTGGTCCTCAAATTAAGTCTCTATTGGGAGGCATATCAGTCCTTGCAGGTTTGGAGAGCAGAACTGCATTTTTACAGAGTATGCTTGAATATATCGAGATATGTTTTTGATCTTTTCCTGGTAAGTCAGCTCTGGGAGCGGGTCTCACTTCTTTGTCCCCGCTGCTCCTTACTGCTGTGTATTCCCTTCCGTCTGCAGTTTTCTCTTTGTCGTTTTGCTTCTGTGGCTGGAGAGGTGTGTTTTTTTCCCAAATTCAAATGATTCAACCATTGCTTCCTCCACTTTCTCAAGCCCTAAGAACTATGGGCTCTTGTGGGAAATCAGAGAGCGTGTGACTCCCGAGAGCTCCTCCTTACAAAGATTTTTTTCAAGGACAAACAGGCCTGTCTCTCATTGAGTGTCCAGCTTAACTGTAGAAGTAGCTACATCTGTGGAAGAGTTTACCCCATTCCAGCAGATTAGAGAAGTGTGAAAGAAGAGGGAGAGAGAAGTGTAAAGAGGGGAGAGACCGAGAAAATCAAAACCATGAAAATGGGAAGGGAGAGAAGCTCACAGAGAAAAAGGGGCAGAGGAATTGAAATTGCAGTGATCTTTTCCGTGTTTGCATGACTTTAATGTTTGTTTCAGGGTAGCTCCTGCATCCTTCTGCCCAGAGCTTACTGCACAAATGCTGTGTCTGCGCAGTGGAAAACGGTGCCCTGGTCCTGGAGCTCACAGCCTGCACAGCCCAGGGGAAGGAGGGGAAGCAGGCAGGCGAACAGAGCTGGTCGGAGGGAGAAAGATGGTTAAATTCATGGCCTGTAGGATCTCCCAATATTGAATCCTACCTACAGAGAGCTTCTTGCCAGTTAGAGACACATAGCTGCCCTTATGTCATACCCTGCTGTATTTTAACACATCTAAGCCACACTCTTTCTAATGGTGACAGAGTTGCAAAGCTGGGCTTGAGACAGCAGGAATTAACCTGTCTACACAAGAAAAGACCAGAAAAACAGGTCTGGGAATGGCTCTGGCAATAAACAACTTGCCTCGGGACAATGCAGAAGTAGAAATTTTGACTTACTAGGAGGTATCCCTAAGATGAAGAAGCTGAACAGTATCTTGTCTCTGCTTGGTAGCTGGTTGTGTCTCTGTGTGAGAATGATTTGTCACGTTTGAATTACACCAACTCTGGTCCTGGTCGGTTGCTGCAAGGCACTCTCATTGGAGAAGTACTCCTATAAAGATCTATCACTGAGAACGGCGGGCTGCCAGGCTGATGAATAAGTGCAATACATCATTCCCGTTAGGCACCCTGCTCGCGTATATATCACCCGAACGGAGGCTTTCCCCAGGGAAGTAAAGGCCTGCAAACAAAACCCATTTAATCGTGGAGTCAGTACCACGCTTCAGGCAGGGAGCAGCTTTGCTTGTGCCAGCTAAGAATCGGGGCACGCAACCAGGTTTTCCTCAGCACAAAGCTGGGCATCGTGTTTGCAGCCTTTCTGCTAGCATTGTGTTTTCTTGCAGATAAGCTTTATCTTTTCTTACTGCCTGAAGTTTTCGATAGAAATGGTGCAGTGACCACTGTTATTGCATACACGGACTCTATGAGTAGTAATAGCATTAATAAACACTGGGCTTTTTGTGTCGCCCCTTCTCCTTCTGCCACCACACGATTTGTCAGAGAAAATCAGTCCCACCTCAGACAGGTTTGCACAGGAGATTTTGTGAAAGGGGAAGCAGATTTAACTATGCAGAAACTCAGGAAACACTGCCTGGCAGTATGTTCTTGCTGTGCCGGAGTAAAGCAAAACTGCAAGCTCCCTGATACTCCATTTCATGACACTGGGCTGTCCGGTCTTGCTGCTGCCTTCCTGCCACACTGGAGGGGCATCGGTCTTCATAGTTAGGTATTTTGCCTTCATAAATGGTCAAAGGCTCTTAGTCAACTACAAAGTAGAATGAGAGACATTAGGAAAGTCTCCTGCCTCATGTGCATTCCCTTGTGCACACCTTGAAGCGTGGAAGTTGGACATATTTGATATATAGCTTTCGAGCTGTATGTAGTTATTGACATACTTGCCTCTGTATATACTTGGTCAGTTTTCATCATTTTCAATCATTGCTAAGCAGCAAATGTCACAAGACTATGACACTGCTCAGAGAAACATCTGGTTGCATACAGCAAGCTGTGAACTTTCCCTGTGAAAACCAGAGAGGTTCCTAGACAACAGCATGCAAAAGAGGTGCAGGGGATGTCATCCAGCACAGCAATATCCTGCACAGACCTGGCCCGTGGTCAGTCACCTCGTTTCATCTCGTCTCTTAGCTAGTCCCAGGAAGAAGCAATGATCACCACGAAGCAGTTCAGCTACTGGAGCACAGAGGGATCGCTGGGGACAAAGGAATTTGCCTGCAAGGGTTCAGCAAATAAGGTTGGTAAAGCAGCGTGCAATATTTTCAGATGGAGGAGGATACTTTAGATTGGCAAAGCGCTGAGACTACCTATAGCTGAGACTACCTATAGCTGACTAATTCCTGTGTGGTCTTTGCTCAGTGAATGAGAGTGTCTCTCACAGGACTCTGCCATACTAGTCATACCAACAGCAAAATTAATTCCCTCTTCTGCATCTGCACTCAAAGCTTCCACATTAACACTTCAGATGCATATAGATTTCAGTGCTGGAGAATTTGTGGGTGAGGGTGCATATAGGTTTTGAAGTCAGAGAATACGGGCACAAGAGAATTTGGCTCCTAAAGGAGAAGACACGCTAACAGGGGAATGGATTGTCAGAGATTATATTCTCCTGTACTTGTAGAAATATTTTATAGAGGCAAAGATTGTTGGTAATTATCTATTTCTCACTTTTGAGCCAACAGGCAGCTGAGCATGAAGCACGTCTGTGTTCTGTGCTAGATCATTTGTTTTCCTGTCTGTGTTGATTCTTTTAAATACTGTGGGAATTCAACATTTCCAGTCTATT
The DNA here is from genome assembly GCF_018139145.2 of Gymnogyps californianus. Classification (NCBI taxonomy): domain Eukaryota; kingdom Metazoa; phylum Chordata; class Aves; order Accipitriformes; family Cathartidae; genus Gymnogyps; species Gymnogyps californianus. The sequence continues at coordinate 7,551,030 of NC_059498.1, read as the reverse complement.
TACCCTTTGTAAGAGCACTGTATGTCTGTCTGTTAAACAGCAGTATGTAGTCAATTTGTACACAACAAGATAATGTCCTATCCAAAGGAAATCAGATCATTCAGCCAGTGAGCAAAGGGCAGAGCTGAAATGTCAAGTTTCCTGACACAACCCCTTGCAAAGTGGCAAAGCGCGGAGGAATACTGAATCAAAATGTTACTTTGCAAGGCAGGGGGCCAGTGGCTGCTGAAAACATGATGGTTTTTCAGATGTCTGAGCTTAAGGGAACCTGGAGACTTGCAGATTTAAAAATTGAAAATGTTTAATTCAAAAGTGCACTAGTGCGCCAAAAAAGGCAGAATGCCTAATAGAGGTAGAGCAACAATCACAAATGTTACGCACACCAAACGGGAAAGATCAAGGCACTATTACTTTTATCTGGAGACCACACAGTTCCAAAGAAATAACAACAATGTGCTTTTATAAAATATATACACTTTGCCATGCAAAAATTGAAAAACTGGTACCCCACATAACAAGACTGTGATTTGTCCAGGTATTGGACAATAAATAAATAAAAATAAATAAAATAAATACTAATAAAAACAAACTTACAGTAATGCATATATCCAGAAGTGTATGGGCATCTGCTCATAATGCCATTACTAAAAAATACATTGTTAAATAACAGAGTTCGGAGATTGCAAGGTCAAATCAGAGCAAAAGATGTGAGGCTGATGGTTTTGGAGCAAATGATCTCATTTCATTCCTGGAAGGGTGGAGGTCTAAACAGTCTGAAAGTGGATATAAACATTACAAAATATGCTGAAGGCAAATGCATTCTTGTACTGAAAGAATACCATGCCTAAAACATAAGATCTGCAATAAAGAGCTATGTGGGTGATGTCAGAGGGATGACTTACATTTGGCTGCATGTGTAATTATCAGTATATATATCAAACATTCATTTCTAGACCCCTTTGGCTGCAGTTGCAACAGAATTTGACAGCCAGCACCATAAGGAAACTAGAAAGCTGCTTGATTTATCTAGAGCCAGTCAAAACAACTAGTAAGAGCTCTCACGGTGCCCCATCCGCACAAGCCTCTGGGACCACCCTGGGCAGACAGGAGGGAGCAGATTTTTTGGAATACCGCAGGTGACGTTTTTGAATAGCAATACACTGTTGATAAGATACCAAAGCTTATTCCAGCATAGCTGTGCAAGACTATGAGGAAGTGCCATGCAATCCTTCCCTTTCAAATAATGACATCATTCTTAGCAAGCTCACCTTAGAATTACAGCTAATAACCTGAAGTCAGCAGTTGCACTGGACCCTGCCTGGTTCAAAATCTCTGGTTGACCACACAGAACCTTCATTTCACTCAGTCTGTTTCAGACGTTACATGCAGTGAGCTGTGACAGATTTCCATTTCAGACAGTCCATTTGAAGAGTCTTTGATGTGAGTTTCACTTCACTGTCAGAAAGCAAAAAGACATTTTATATTCAAATAGATGTTAGGTGTGCTGCGTCTCAGCAATCCTACGGTAGCCCCTCCTTCTAATGCAATAGGACCCTAACTTAGTGGTCAAATCTGGAAAGACTTTATGCACCTACTGCAGTTCATGACCTTAAAAGTAAATTGAAACAGAAGAAATGAACTCTTCAAATGCTTTTGATTTCTTTCTATTTGATCATCCATTCTACTTCCTTTTCCCTTGGGTCCTCTGATTGTTAATCTTACAGGTCATGGAACTTTATTAAAATAATACACCAGGAAGATGCTAATAATGATTAATAAAGGCTTTATACATTTCTTTTCAATAATTTAAGTTCATTATGGTCAATGCTATTACACTACATACCAGATTGATTCGTAAAGATGGGATTGCTGACAGGAAATGGTCACTGTAACGTTATCCTGCCTTGGAAGGTGCCCATTAATTAACACTTAAAACCCAACTTGGAACCATAATAGAGTTTTATTATAGTTCTTGCCACTCTCACATATACTGATTAATTATCTCTCATTAACAACATTACTGGAAGGACTGTTGCAGAGCAGATGACCCAGTGCTGCCCGCACACAGACATTTTATCAGACCTCGCAGGAGGGGTCAGAAGCTCCTCTAACCTCTGCCCCCTCTCCCTGCAGCATCCTGCAGCGCTGGGCTCCAGCGGCTGCCCCTCTTTTGCACACAAAGGCTGTCTCTTGCTGGGCTGGGTGGCAGAGTCAGGCTGTAGTCAAGCCTGAGGAGGACCTCAGTGCCCCAGACGGCAAAAGCACCACAGCAGGGTTTAGACAGCTCAAGGAACCTTTACCTCATGCTGGGTTTTTTTGACTTAAATCACCATTTTCTGTCAGAAGTAAAGATCTCCTGAGCTCATTACAGAGACCATAAACTCGCCCTTGAGGAAAGCTTGGAGTCCTGACGAAGCTCACGGCAGGCTTGCTCTGAGTCTCTTGGTGATGGACTTCACAGTTAGAAGAGGTCTTGGAGGGCTTCCAAACAGAGTTAACACAGGCTTATTGAAGCAAACCTTAACGTCACATTCACTCCTATCCAGGCTAACCACCGAGAATTGCTTTTTTCCCCTCTGCCTTTCCCACTGGAGAAATCACTTGCACGGCTTTTGTGGCCAAACTTAAATCCTGTACAATTAATTAGCCGTTGCACTGGGTACACAGACAGGGAATGAATCCAAGTGTGCGTGGCAGCTCAAGAGCCGCTCTGACATTTAAATTCTCATTCTAGACATGAGCCAGAAAAATGTTGCCATACAAGAAATTATCAAGCAACTGGGGCCCTGCAGATAAAACCCATTACTACCATGGAATGTGATTATTCATTAACTGCACTTAACCTCGATGTCAAAGAACCTGTTATATTTATAATTTCTTTCAGCAAGCATCCAGAACTGTTAAAAACAGGTAACCCTGTTGAAAATGGGAGAGGCATCTTCTTTTAACGAGCCCCAATTGTTGAATCAGTGTCTTTACAATATCACCTTTTCCAAAGTCTATGGAAATAGTGAAATCTCACATGAGAAAAATATTTCCAGTATGTTACAGTCCTAAATGATTTTTAGAGCTGTATTTTACGTATTCTTGTCAGATAATGGCAGATATTGATCTATTTACTCAATGATATTTGGCTTTTAAAGCAGAGTTTCATTTGAACAATGGCAGCTTAACTCTAGGAAGTAGAAATCCTATGGAAACATGCAGACGTGCTTTTCTTGTGACCTTGCCAGCTTCTGAATCCAATGGGAAGCCTATATAGGTGATGGGATGCTTTATCAACTCTTTTGGGATCTCTGCATCCCCAGCAGAGGCTAAATAAGCAGAATGCAGTTAGGATAAAAGAGAAACATATTTGGGCAGGCTATAGCAGCCCTTCTGATGGCCGATAAGAGTTGGGGTGTCAACAGTAGTGGACTGACGAAGGGAAAATAAGGGCTAGAGGTTCCCCATTTGTACTGCTGCAGTATGTGTTCTGGGTCAAGTGCCTGGGGAGCAGCTCTGCTGCTTTGTGATCCCCTGTCACTGATGCACCAACAGCTTGTCCTGATCAACCTGCTTCTAGCATGCATAAGGAGCTCCTGTGTTCTATCAGGGATGTAAGTCCAAGAAACTCTGCACAAATGCAGAGAGAAAAGACCTCGTTCCCTGTTGGGGGCAGGCACAGCACTGGGAAGCTGCTTGGCAGTGTGTCACTCTTCCCTGGGTGACATTAGGGGTAGAGCAAGAATGCTGATTTCTACATGCTAATTAGCTACGGCAGCCTGAGCTTAGGGGCTGCAGACAATAGTGCTGTTGTGAATGAATCCAGCACACACAAATGCGCTTTTCTCAGCATGCGAGATAACTTAGCAGCCTTCGCTCATCAACAGCCAAATGCCCCTCTCAGACTGGAAGCCTGTTATCAGCTTTAGGGGGGTGCACTTTGCTCTCCGTGCAGGAGGGACCAAAGCAGCTCTGTGCTGCCAGCTTTCTCACATCAGGCTGCCCATTACTTTCAAGAATTAACTATTTATATACCTGCCAGTCTTATACCATGAGAGAAGCAACACACTCTGCGCCTGGTAAAAGCGCTTCAGTGATGAAGCCCTGGGAACCTGTGGGGTGCAGTGGCCAAGTGCCAAGTCTGCCCCTGGGGCGAGCCACAGCCTTGGAGCTTCCAGCTCTGCAGAACTGCGGCAGGAGGAGCAGTGCCACCCCAGCGCTCGGTCTGTGCTCCAAAGAACGTCTGCAGATATCCGAGTGGAGCTCAGGTCTCCCAGACAATCACCACTACTGATCAGGCTAAAATTCATCTGTCTCAGTCTGGCTGGCCTGGCTGCATACCTATACCTGCTGGAGTTTGGGCACACAGTCAGGGGACTCAGCCATATGCAGGAGTAAGAAACCCCAGGGTGTTGTGCTAGATTGGAGAGGGCTGACTCTGGGGACAGAGTTTCTTTTCCTGGCTCTGCCATACGTATGTTTGTGACCTGAAATCAGATTTTCTCTGTGCAACTGCTTCTTCACTTATCAGTACATGCTGAAACTCCCCTCCTTTGCTTGGCAGGGTTAAGCACCTTTGACTTACCCATGTTCCAACAGCTCTAAGAACAAGTTGAAGGATCCATCTCTGTGCTGACAGAGAAGACACCAGAGGAGAACATTCACTCAGATCCATCAAGAAAGACTAGACTGTCAGGGTTCTGTTAACACAGCCTAAAACTCCTCCAAGTCTCTATGCATTTATAAAAGAGGATTGCTTCTGGGGGAGGACCTGTTTCCATGTATACAGATGGACACACTAATTCATTTACAGGCTTGGGACTGTGAAAGCTCCAGAGATCAATATTGACGCTCGGTAATACAAGGCAGTGGTACATAATGAGGAGCAAGGAATCCATTTACCTCTCAGGTGTTCTTAATAATGGGATATTAATAGCTACAGGACATTTGTTGGTATAGATGTCCTCTTCTTTCCTGTAGGCAGGGTCTTGCCTTTTCTTTAGCAGTCCTAATTGGCCTTGCTTTTTCTGAGATGCGACGATTCCCTGTAGTAAGATCCTGATTACAAGAGTAATGAGGGAGTTACATACATAGGGTGTAAACATATTTTGTGAGGAAGGTAATTTACTCCTAGATACCGTGGCTATCCAGAAACCACCACAACAGGAAAACAGACCTCCTGTGGAGATGGGCAGGCAGCCAAGGACACAGGTTACTAATGCAGGCTGGCAAGAAGCACCCATTCCTCCATGGCCCTGCAATTATTGCAGTTAGTCATGGGAGTGTGGGATCCAGAAGCAGCTGCTCTGCCAGTTCTTGCACCTGTGCTTTGCCTCAGTCACTTGAGTCATCCCCCTGCTGACCCCCAGCCCAGGGATCCATGCAGCCTTGGTGTCAGACCTCATCTTCCCCAGGACGTATCCTCCCCCAGTGGGGCATTGCCTACTGGTGCACGGACACCTGCATCCTTCCTCAGAGCTGCAGCTCCTGTGATGGGGCACCGTTCTTGCAGAAGCAGCTGGTGCAGAGCTCTCCTGGGAGAGATCGGGGCTTTAAGGGAATTATCAAGTTACCACTCTCAGGAGCAGAATGTTTCTGTCATGATCCAGACTGAAGGGGCTGTCTGTCCCAGTCAGCTAGCTGCTCATCATACCCCACGGATATGGAATGCTTTTTTAGGCAGGACACCTGCACTGGCAGTGTTGCTCATTAATTTTTCTGCAGGCACTAATTAGAGGCCTCAAGTCCTCCTCGCTTGCTATGTCTTTCATGTGTCAGTTCCACTTCTTCCATCTGCTTGTTTTTGTTTCTCTCTTTTCTGTGCTGACTCATCTGCCAAAGACAGCCTGTGCGTGTCGGGAGACTCCGCGGGTGGCCGGTGGCCATTGTCCTGCAGTGAGCTCTGGAGGCAGCCGCTCCTTCTGTTCTGCGCCTGTGAGTTGAAGATTTGCACCGTGCCAGAACGGGCAGGCAAGGTGTGAAGCTGGCATTCAGGCAGCCTAGAGGGAGCGGAGAGTTCACACCGTGTAAGCTAGAGCCAGCTTTCACAAGGTCCAGCACTCCCAGTTGACCAAGAGCTCTTAGACCAGAAGCTGGCTTTGGTGATTTGAGTCATTCTTTCGGGGAACCTGATTCCCTCCGTTGGTGATGCAGGAGTCTAGGGTATCTAGTCTCCTAAGCTAACCCCCATCCCCACCTGACCATGAGGTCGCCCAGCTTGCAGACAGTACAGTTCCTGCCCTCCTCAAGCGTGCTGGATCCTCCTTTTGCACTCAGGTGAAGGTGGGAAGATACGTGCCTTCCATGCACCTGTAAGGCAGCACGCACTGAGGTTAGGTCCATGTGCATTTCTCCTGGCTGCAGAAGCTGAGAATTAGAATCCAACTGCTCTGTGCAGCTGGCGCACCAGGTTGTCATGGCTTACTGAGTTACCTGCTGCTTTTTAACAGAAATGCAGTGCCTGGCGCTCTGGCTGCTAGGTAGTGAGGGCCACTGTTACATCCCGCGCACAGATGTGTCATTGCCTTGTATTTATTCCAAAATTACCTGCCATTAACTTCAGCAGCTTCCTTGGAGCTGTTCCCATGCTGAAAAGGGGAAAAAAAAAACCCCACTTTCATTGTCTACTTTTCCATCTACTCCCTTATATATACAAAGAAATCTCCCAAACTGCTCCCAGGCAGGCTGCTGGCTTGGTTTGGAGGAGTAGGGACCCAACAATGGTTTTATTTGGTCTGTTCTGTGTCTGCGGCTCTCCTTTCCTCCTTCGGATTTTTTTTTTTTTTCCCTTTTCTCTACTTCTTTTGATTTTGCTTCCTGTTTTATCTTGTTTATTCCTCTGTAGAGAAGGAGAGCGAGGGAGAGGGAGAGGGACTCCTTTGAAAAGTCTGGTTAAATGAACCACTGTGGGAGTCCAAATACTCTTTATAGTCAAGCAAGCTGGTGCAGAAGTGAGTGCCAGAATATTAAGCTGCATGCTGAATGGTGACTGCAAAGAGCAGCCCTTACAGTCCTCTTCGGAGGGGGAGAGAAGCGGACAGGGACACTCATTTGCCCAGAATTCCATCCTACTCTCAAGTCACAAGCCCAAGCCTTCAAAGAAGGCTTCGAACAGTTGATGTCTGGGTTGTATATGAGTGTGGCAGATGCATGTTTTGGGTTCAGTTCAGCTGTGACAGCATCTACATTTTGCTTTTCATTAGTTTCTAGCGGGCTGTACATTTCCGTGTCTACCTCCGCTCTGGCAAGATCTGCATCTGAGCTCTAGTCCTGCTCACTCTGGCAGAATGCACATTTTTTTTCATTTTAGTCTTTTTTTGGCTGTTCTAGAAGCAGCTGGGCACAAATTACTTTCATTCCAATATCATTATTTTCATACCACAGGCTTCCAGCTAGTTAGAGCTATACTGAGGAGAGTGGGGGGGATAGCAATGACATTTCCGTTCAGTACAGAAAATAAACAAATTCACAACCAGAAGCTTTCAAGACAGATCCTGTCACTCTTGTGTAACCCCAAACACCAGCTGCTTTTCTGGCACTGCAGCTTCACCTGCAGTGCTGAGTGCCGAAAATGCCTGGGAGATGTCACCTGAACGTGTCTTGTGGAAAGCAGAGGGAAGACCATATATAATACAGCTGCCTCTTTGTAGAGGCAATTTTGAGTTTCATGTCCTTCCCTTACTTGGGGGATCCTGTGGGAGTGGGCA